>NC_084612.1:9635724-9653224 GCF_033978795.1 Nerophis ophidion | reverse complement strand
CTTATTCATGTGGCTCATCTTCGGCAGCGTCTTCTCCCCGTCATCTTTGTTGTAGCGTGCAAGGACGGGAGTGGAAGAAGTGTCGAAAGATGGAGCTAACTGTTTTAATGACATTCAGACTTTACTTAAATCAATAACGGAGAACCATCTCCTCATCCGTGGCTTAAATAACGCAACATCAACGGCAGAAACATGTCCCATGAAAAAACGTCCGAACGGAACCCTCTAATAACTAAAGATCCGTGGGTGAATTATGTAAACCCACTACAGTTTTTAGCACTTTTGATAAGTAAGAACTTTACACTACTTTATAATAGAAATGGCAACAGCGAAAGATAAATACCAAGTAAGAAGATAGAGAAAAAGAAGAAGCTTATGACTACAATTTTCAAGACTTATGCAGATCCCAAATACAGATCAGCAGGTATCAGAAGGTAAGAAAAGTTGGTTTTGCATAATATTGCGAAACAAAACGCCTGATAATAGGTGCCATTTTGCGGTCCTTATACACGCACCATAATAATACTCGTATGTTTAATGCGCCGACAATCCATCAAGCGGTGTGGCTTTACAGCCTACCTAGATCATACTAAAAACATTTTAACAGATTTTTGAGCGCCATGTGATATGTTCTATATTCTCAATGGAATTTTAAAAGTTTTGGTGTTGTTTACTGCCATCATATTGCAGTTTACACATATCTCTTATGCATGACTGCCATCGACTGGTCACACTTATTACACCATGTACCGAAAAAAATTGCTTCGAAGTCAGTAAGTACAACCAGAATTATACCGTATATTAGGCGCACCTGGTTATAAGGCGCACTGGCAATTATTGAGAAAATGAAAGGATTTTAAGTGCGCCTTATAGTCCGAAAAATACTGTAGATTTACAATTTTTTTCTCTACTTTTCAATGAAACACCTGAATACAAAAGACAGACCTAATTAAAAAAATGTTTGTTTTTGTTTGATCAACAAATAGTTTGAAATGACACTGCACACAATGCATCCAACTCTGAGCAAAGTTATACTTTTATAATGTGGGGTCTTTTTTAGAAGAAATATAAATTTGCCTTTTTTTTTTTTTCAAAGATTTTTTTAAGAAACTTGGATCAAATTTAGCTTTTGTAGCTAATTCTGGCATATTTACTGTGATGCTTTTGCTCATGTTGATCATCTCATTGTCCAACTCAAATAAAGGTTTTCATGGGAAGCAAAACTCAAAGCAAAACTCAAAAATGGAGCATTACTGATCGTTTCCCCAGGTGCTTTTTTTCTGATCATACACAGGGGCCTTGAGTAAACGATTCCACCGAGTAAGCTGCTTTTTAGCTGGAGTTGGTTTGTTTGTTTCTTGTTATGTTCTTGTTCACCTTGTGGGTTGTATTTCTCCCACTCGGCTGGATGTTTCGGTTTCAGATGGTGGAATAAGTTTGTGGTGCGACTGCCTTTTTTAAACAAACTTTGCAGCGTGCAGTCATTTGGTCCGCCAATATTGCTGCAAAACCAAACCACTGCGGACATTAGTCTTGTGATTGGAACAAATGTCTCGCTTTTGTTTGCGTTACCTATTTTTTTTATAGTATGTTTGTGAATCTCCCCAAGAAAATAAAACCGATGTATTAACCTGCCCTCATAGCAAATGACCCTGGGTGGCAATGTTCTACTTTTGTGTAGTCTAAAACATTTTTTTAAAGACTTTTCCGGCGTTGCACAGAGTGAGCTAAATATGGAAAATATGTTCCAAATTTAGGAAACAACGTTGTTTGCTTTAAATAACATCAAATTGACAAAACAAATTTTCATAATATATTTGCAGGACTTAAAGGGTCAGTCGTGTGGCCTCACCTCGGCTACTCTGTGGGTGCAGCTAAAGCGTGGGGCGTCTCCTGCCAGGACGCAGTGCTGGTGGGTGTTATTCAGGTCATCTGGTAAAGAGACAATGAAGAAAACCAACGTCGACGAAGAAATAATAATAAATACTAAATGTCACTTGGTATGGAATACCTGGTAAAATAAGACAGATAAGACACAAAATAAGACTTTTTTGGTTACTAACAGAGTAGAATCACACAAACACAGATCTGAAAATCCCTCGTCAAGACCATTCATTTCATGTGTGACTTGCTTGTTTTGTCACAGATCGATTTTGTTCCCCTTGTTACTGTGACCAAAAATCAACTCTACACAAAACAATTCAGCTGAGCAGCAAACCAACAACTAATGTACATGTTCAACAGGTTTGGATTATTAATTGCAGACTAGCGCTGGGCGATATATCGATACACGCGATATATAGCGGGTTTGTCTCTGTGCGATAGAGAAAATAATTATATCATGATTTTCGAGGATACGTTCTCACGCAGTTGCTTATAGCTGCGGGCATTACACTACAGGCTCTTTTTCAATATTTCTTGTCTCTCATTCTCACAGAGACATAAAACAAGCGCAACTTCTTACATGCAACGCATACAAATACGCCCTCGCCAAGCAGAGCGGTAGCAGCATGGGTCATGTTAGCAGTGATGCTAGCGGAGCCGTGTGAGTGGTAATACGAGAGAAAGAAGGTGCGTATCTGGTAACAAATGAAGGAAGAATTAATTCCCAAGAAAAATAGCGGGGGGTCCATCGCCTAGCGGTGGTTTGGATTCAAGCAGGAATATGTCGAATAGACAACTTTAATTTGTCAAGTGTGGGGCACAAGCGTTGCTACAAAAAGTAGCATTACTGCTAATATGTAGCATCATTTGAAAAGCCACCTGCTAATAACTGTTTAATAAATACAGTTTTGGTCAATTGAATTAGATGTGATTTCCTTCTCTGCATGAAAGTTTAAAAATAGCATATATTAATGCAGTATGAAGAAGAATGTTTTAATGTAGACACAGAATCATCATACTGCTATGTTCATATGCATCAAGTGTTCATTCAAGGCTAAGGCAAAATATCGAGATATTGTATATCGCGATATAGCCTAAAAATATCGAGATATTAAAAAAAGGCCATAGCGCTCTTTTAGTTTCTATTTTGACGTGTTCAGCATTGCTGTGATCTTGACATTTGACCTAGGCCCAAGGAGAGAAGCCCAGATTTTCCTCTCCCGAGCCACTCTGTCCACCTCCTCCCGGGAGATCCCCAGTCATTCCCAGGCAAGCTGGGAGATATAGTCCCCCAAACGTGTCTTGGTTCTTCCCCGTATGGTAGAGGTATATTGCTTAAATATATCCTTCATGCTGGAATTTAAACCAATTATAAGTGTGTTTGGTAAATCCTACTTGGAATGTACTGTATCTTCATGTTGCCAGGAATCATTATTGTTCACTGCAACTTAGCACTTGTCCCAACATAATACAAAACCCAAAACCAGTGAAGTTGGCACGTTGAGTAAAACGTAAAAAAAACAGAATACAATGTTTTGCAAATCTTTTTCAACCTATATTCAATTGAATAGACTGCAAAGACAATATATTTAACGTTAAAACTGCCAAACGTTGTTATTTAATGGAAAAATTAGCTTATTTGGAATTTGATGCCAGCAACATGTTTAAAAAAAGTTGGCACAAGTATCAAAAAAGACTGAAAAAGTTGAAGAATGCTCATCAAACACTTATTCAGAATATCCCACATTTGAACAGGCTAATTGGGAACAGGTGGGTGCCATGATTGGGTATAAAAGCAGCAGCTTCCATGAAATGCTAAGTCATTCACAAACAAGGATGGGGCAGGGGTCACCACTTTGTGAACAAATGTGTGAGCAAATTGTCGAACAGTTTAAGAACAACATTTCTCGCCTAGCTATTACAAGGAATTTAGGGATGTCACCATCTACAGCCCGTAGTATTATCAAAAGGCTCAGAGAATCTGGAGAAATCACTGCACGTAAGCGATGATATTACGGACCTTCGATCCCTCAGTCGGAACTGCATCAGAAAGCGACAGTGTGTAAAGGATATCACCACGTGGGCTAAGGAACACTTCAGAAAACTACAGTTTGTCACTACATCTGTAAGTCCAAGTCAAAACTCTACTATGCAAAGCGAAAGCCATTTATCGACAACACCCAAAAACTCCACCGGCTTTGCTGGGCCCGAGCTCATCTATGATGGACTGATGCAAAGTGGAAAAGTGTCCTGTGGTCTGACGATATCACATTTCAAATTGTTTTTGGAAACTGAGGACGTTGTGTCTTCAGGAACAAAGAGGAAAAGAACCATCCGGATTGTTCTAGGCGCGAAGTACAAAAGCCAGCATCTGTGAAAGTATGTGGTGTATTAGTGGGTAACTTACACATATGTGAAGGCACCATTAATGCTGAAAGGTACATACATGTTTTAGAGCAACATTTGTTGCCATCCAAGCAACGTTATCATGGACGCCACTACTTATTTCAGCACGACAATGCCAAGCCAAGTGTTACAACAGCGTGGCTTCATACTAAAAGAGTGCGGGTACTAGGTTGGCCTGCATGTAGTCCTGACCTGTCTCCCATTGAAAATGTGTGGTGCATTATGAAGCCTAAAATACCACAACGGAGACCGCAGACTGTTGAACAACTTAAGCTGTACATCAAGCAAGAATGGCAAATATTTCCACCCAAAAAGCTTCAGAAATTGGTCTCCACAGTTCCCATTAATTTACTGAGTGTTGTTAAAAGGAAAAGTCATGTAACACAGTGGTAAAAATGCCTCTGTGCCAACTTTTTTGCAATGTGTTTCTGCCATTACATTGTAAATTAATAATTATTTGCAAAAATTAAATAAAGTTTCTCAGTTTGAACATTAAATATCTTGTTTTCACAGTCTATTCATTTGAATATAAATTGAAAAGGATTCGCAAATCAATGTATTCTTTTATTTACAGATTACACAATGTACCAACTTTACTGGTTTTGGGTTTTGTAGATGCCATTTATCACATACAGCTTTCACATTAAAAAGGGACCTACGATGGCTAAATCTCCCTTAAAAACACGTCCTTATGGTCCAAAGAATGTGTTTTCGATATGTGTGGGTGTAAATTTTGAGCAAATTTTGCTGTAATTTTTATAGCCCAGTCCGTCTGCAAGATTTTTAAATGAGGAAGAGTTCCCAGATTGCAAATGAAACTACGCCCCACCCTCCCCAAAAGTGTCATCATACAGTACTTTATATTTCAAAAATGTACACTGTTTAAGTATATATTCTGAAGTCATGCTCATTTTTTTTTTCCCCAGACAAAATCAACTTCAGAAACATTGCATACAGTCAGCCGGTCAAAACAATAGGTACACATACACACAGTTTTTACTGAGCTACAAAGACAGTCTGCTTTTGTCAAAACCATGTTTTGTATTTATTCATTTCCTCTGTTATTATTTGTATTAGCTTTTGTGCGTTTTCAAACAAAACGCTGGTACGTCGTCTGGAAATAAAACTAACTTTAGGTTCTTTGTAACTTCGTGGCTTGCTGGGGCAGCGGGCTAGGGTGAGGGATGCAAACAGACTGGACTAGTTGGTAGAGAAGGCCAGTAATCTGGTGGGAGTGGAGCTGGACTCTCTGGCGGTGGTGTCAGAGAGGAGAAGTCTAGCAAAACTCCTAGCCATTATGGACAACACCTCCCACCCACTACACTCGGACCTTGCGGAGAGAATGAGCACGTTCAGTGGAAGGCTAAAACTCCCAAAATGTAACACGGAACGACACAGGAGGTCCTTCATACAGACAGCCATCAGACTGTATAATGCATATGTTCCTTGACTGCACTTAAATGTAGAATATATTTGTATTATTCATTTATTATATATTATATATAGATAATATATGCCATATATTATTTATTATTATTATTGTTTATTGTGAGCGAACTGTGGTGCTAAATTTCCCCCAGGGATCATTAAAGTACTTTCTATTCTATTCTATTCACAAATTTTGTTTGTATAAAGATTAAACCATTTTGGTCCCACCGTGAACTGTGAATGTGGTGGAAACACAAACCACACACCTTTACAGGATGGAAAAGGGGCTATGATTAACTAAATTCCTCCATAAAATAGACAAACAGCTCTGATGCATTTCTATATTATCCATCCATTTCTACCGCTTATACCCTTTGGTGCCTATTTCAGCTACAGTTGGGCGAAAGGTGGGGTACACCCTTGACAAGTCGCCACCTCATCGCAGGGCCAACACAGATAGACAGACAACATTCACACTCATATTGACACACTAGGGCCAATTTAGTGTTGCCAATCAACCTATCCCCAGGTGCATGTCTTTGGAGGTGGGAGGAAGCCGGAGTACCCGGAGGGAACCCACGCAGTCACGGGGAGGACATGCAAACTCCACACAGAAAGATCCCCAGCCCGGAATTGAACCCAGGACTACTCTGGACCTTTATATTGTGAGGCAGATGCACTAACCCCTCTCCACCATGCGGTCTCATTTCTATATTACTTAAAAGAAAAACGTTTTTCTTTAATACAATTTTACCCAAATATGTATTAGTAATTATTTTGTGGCTGGATGGAACAGATTTCAAAAAAAATATTTTTGATTAAGAATTGTTACCTTTGTGTGCAATTTTTTCTTCCCACCCACAGTCTGAATGCTTCTATACAGTATATATGTATATAATATTCAATCAGGAATACACTGTGCACCTTACCTTCTTTTGCACTATTTTCCTTTTATTTCCTTCCTATGATTTGCATATTTGTGGACTGTCGCACTGATACTGGATTTGCTTTTCATCTCAGTTTACCTGTGTGTGGAGTGACAATAAAAGGCATTCTATTCTATTTTTAAAAATTATTGGAAAAAAATACATTTTTGACACCCCTACCGTCACACTCTATTATTTTTTTTTTTTTATAAAATATTTTGTGCACATTAAACTTCAGTCTCGTCTCCCCCTTTGTCATTGTGGCCCAAAGCGAGCCATAACAGTAACATTGTAACAACACCATTTCTCTGATGATTCAATTGTTAATGACTGAAGTGCTGATATCAACCAAATCCTCCTCATCCCACCCTCGGATTGAAAATAATGTAAATCATTCAATGTATATACACTGGTGATTAATTTGTGTGATGACTGTATTATGATGATAGTATATATTTGTACCATGATTTGATTTACGTGGACCCTGACTTAAAGGCCTTCTGAAATGAGATTCTTATTTAAACGGGGATAGCAGGTCCATTCTATGTGTCATACTTGATTATTTCGCGATATTGCCATATTTTTGCTTAAAGGATTTAGTAGAGAACATCGACGATAAATTTCGCAACTTTAGGTCACTAATAAAAAAGCCTTGCCTGTACCGGAAGTAGCAGACGATGTACGCGTGGCGTCGCGGGTTGTAGAGCTCCTCACATCGTTTACAATCATAGCCAGCAGCAGCTAGAGCTATTCGGACCGAGAAAGCGACAATTTCCCCATTAATTTGAGCAAGGATGAAAGATTTGTGGATGAAGAAATTTAGAAAATTAATAAAAAAAAAGTTTAAAAAAAAAAGGCGAGGGCAGTGAGAGCGATTTAGATGTTTTTAGACACATTTACTAGGATAATTCTGGGAAATCCCTTATCTGCCCATAGTGTTGCTAGTGTTTTAGTGAGTTAAATAGTACCTTAAAGTCGGGGGGGTGTGGCCACGGGTGTTTTGACGCCAGAGTCTCAGAGAAGTAACAGCAGATGCAGGAAGACGCTGGCTCCGCTGAGCTCCGGTAAGAGGAGACTTATTTCCACAATTTTCTCACCAAAAACTGCCGGTTGACATGTAGTCGGGATCCATGTTCACTTGACCGCTCTAATCCATAGTAAAGCTTCACCTCCGGGAATTTTAAACAAGGAAACATCGTGTTTTTGTGTGGCTAAAGGCTAAAAGCTTCCCAACTGCATCTTTCTACTTTGAATTCTCTATTATTAATTGAACAAATTGCAAAAGATTCAGCAACACAGATGTCCAAAATACTGTCACAAACACGCGTCATTATTCCGCGACGTTTTCAACATGAAACTCCGCGGGAAATTTAAAATTGTAATTTAGTAAACTAAACCCGGCCGTACGGCATGTGTTGGGATGTTAAGATTTCATCGTTGATGTATAAACTATCAGACTGTGTGGTCGGTAGTAGTGGGTTTCAGTAGGCCTTTAAACAAGTTGAAAAACTTATTCGGGTGTTATCATTTAGTGGTCAATTGTATGGAATATGTACTGTACTGTGCAATCTACTAATACAAGTTTCAATCAAATAGTCAGAAGGTACAAACTTCACCAGAAGTCCTCTTTAAATTGATATGTTTGAAGTTAGTTAACACACTTTTGTTTCCTTAGTTTGCACAGCAAACTCTAAAAAGTGTCCACTCATTGCAAAAAAAAAAGTCTGTCGTCAGTGACCGAAAAAGTTGTAAAACGGCAGACAATAGGCCAAAACAACAAACATTCGGGCAGGAAAGAAAAGATTGGGGATTCTGCAAAGTGGCCCAACGCTTACCCAACCAGAGCGAGAGGCACTACCGTCATTTTTTTAATGAGCAAACAACACCAGATCACGCTCAATCTGTCGAAACGCGAGCGCCATACCGCCAAACATTTGTCCAATATCGCGGGAGATTTGTGGCGAGGCCTTACGGCTGTTTCCCGCGTATCCCTCCATGTGTTTCTTGTGAGCATAGATGTTCCTCGACGCTGCCATTATTTGCCTCATAGACCAATAATTAATTTAGACCGCGACTGGCCGCACGTGTGCGTATTTACCGCCGCCTGGAGCGCGGGTACACCGTCTAATGCCTGTGATTTGAAAGTCAAACAGCCAAACGCTTTGGGAGGAAGATATTATTGTTTGGTATAAAAAAGGAAAATGGGGTGGGGGGGTGTCGGGGAGATGGCGACAAAGAAAACAACTTGCCGGTGTTTTCCTCCTTTACTCTGATGAGATTGTGACGGATTAGGTCCCTGGGCGGAATTACCCGGCGTCTTTAAAACTGTTTATATCCAATAACAAATTATCTCCATCAATCTGCTCTTTTCTTGGCACGCCGGATGCCAGATCAGGAGGGAGTTGAGGCAAACTCAATAACTGTAATAAGTATTTATCTTTCTTTCAACCCCTGCGCCTGCTGCCACTTGTCCTCCTTTTACCAGAAAGCAGGCTTTTAAATATATTGGGTCAACTCTCGTCTGCACCCCCCCCTGCCCTCCTCGGTGCATTGGGAGCTGGGAATCTGATTATCGAACAGGCTCGGTGTCAAGACTTGCATTGTTCTTTTTATAACCGCCCAAAATTCCACTCGGGCGGGTGGAGGGGACGGTGATTCAATTTGCCTTCGAGACATTAGCGGTTCAAAAGGGGCCACCGGGAGACAAATGGTGCGGAAAAGACATTACGGCGTCTGTGGATAGACACCGTTGTACTTCCCGTCTAATAGCGCAAAACACTACTTATCATATTGTAACACGCCGGTGGTGCGATGGCGGCCGGGAGAGAGGAGCGGCGCTTACTTGGAATGAAAAAGCAACGCGACCTTTTGCATGTGCGCGCAAAATTTAGCGCTCATATGTCGACGGAGCGTGCCAAGTGCTTAATTCAGGTGCGGGCCGACAAAGCGGCAGACGGCCGAGGGCCTCCGTCGCGCGAGCCAGCCGCTATCGGCGTGCAGCAGTCGGCCTCTCAAGGGCGTGCTCGGCGAATGGAGCATAAATCCCCGTTGATCCGCGACAGTCAAGTCCCATTAGGACGATATGCGCAACAGCCCATCACTCGGGGGCCTGGCCTGAAAACTGACGGTTCTATTGTAGATCTTATTCCTGTTTCAAGCGCCGTCAAGACGGATGTGATGACATGCGGCAGTTTTGTTTCATTTTAAATGGTTTACTTTCTTGCTTGGAACTAGGGCTGGGTGATAAGAGCGTGGGGAAAAAAATCAATTCGAATTTGAATCGCGACTCTCACATTGTGCGATTCAGAATCGATTCTCTTTTTTTTTTTTTTATTATATTTTTTTTTTCTATCAATCCAACAAAACAATACACAGCAATACCATAACAATGCAATCCAATTCCAAAACCAAACCTGACCCAGCAACACTCAGAACTGCAATAAACAGAGCAATTGAGAGAAGACACAAACACGACACAGAACAAACCAGAAGTAGTGAAACAAAAATTAAAATTATCAACAACAGTATCAATATTGAATGTGCATGAAACTTTCTGTTCAAAATAGTTACAAATGTCACATGTTAAATGTTTAAATATTAACTGCCAGTTGTATAGTGCCAACTGTACTAGGAGTACGTATGTTCTTTTGTTTCATTGAATATAAAACAGCAAATTACATTTATTTGGCTGTCATCTGTTTAATTATAAGACAATTGTGTTAAAGTCATGCTTTATTACATTAAAAATTATTACATTAAAAAATTAGTTTTATACTTGTGAGTGAAGATGACTCAGCTTTGCAACAGTTGATATTCTAGTTTCAAGCATGTTTTACTCAATATAGGTCAAAACATCTCAGCAACAAGATGTAATATCTTACTGAGATAATGTAGGTCCAAAACTCTTAAAACTCTATATTTGAACCAGACCCAACTATTATACAAACATTGGGTGTTGTTCAAATATAGAGATCCATCTATCCATCTATTTTCTACCGCTTGTTCACTTCGGGGTCGCTGGAGCCTACCCCAGCTACAATCGGGCGGAAAGCGGGTTACACTCTGGACAATGATGGTCTTTAATTTAATTTGACTTGCTGTTGTACTCTGTCTCAAAGTGTTATGTGCTCAATGTTTACCTTACCATTATTGTTAAGTTGTCTATTACCATTGTTGGTATTTTGTCTATTACCATTGTTGGTATATTCATTATTCCTACATTATTGATACAAATTATTCTTACAGTGTAATAATTATTGTTACCTGTGGTAATGCCACTATGATACAACATTTGTATTATAATCCTTGAACAAAGTAACAGTGAAACTCACTGAATGGAGAACTGGGGGTGGGATTAAATAAATTATCTTCTTCCCACTCCCTTTTAGGCAAAAATGGACAATCATATATTACATACTATACATACCTTTTGCACTATAGTAATTTATATTATGTGTTTTCAACTTTGTTCTTTTTTTTGTTTATTATAATTATTTTATGTCATTGCCTGAAATTAATAAATGAACATGAATGAAAAAACAAGTAAAACACTAACATAACATCTGCTTAGTGAGAATAATAATCTTATCGGACTGAAAATAAGCAAATATCACCCTTATTTGAGATATTTAATCTTACTTAGATTTCAGTTTTTGCAGTGCGAATGTGAGTGTGAATGTTGTCTGTCTATCTGTGTTGGCCCTGCGATGAGGTGGCGACTTGTCCAGGGTGTACCCCGCCTTCCGCCCGATTGTAGCTGAGATAGGCGCCAGCGCCCCCCGCGACCCCAAAAGGGAATAAGCGGTAGAAAATGGATGGATGGACAGTGCGAATCGGGTCACACCTAGTTAGTTTAAAATATGTGAATATATGAATGTGTGTTAAATTTGGTAAGCCACCAAAAAAACAACTCGGCTGGGCCAATTTGGCCTACTACGGACATCCTTGTTCCATCAAGTAGTGTTCTTACAGTTGTTGTCCTGTCATTTTATTTACTGTTTTTCCCTGTTCCCCCCCAAAGCCCTGTGACAGTCCACTGCAACAGCCAAATGAACGACAGCTCTCAATTGTCTGTGCAATATCCTACTAAACACACAAGAAAAGAGACTGTGGCTGAAAATGACAAGTTGGTATTACTTACAATGACCACATAATCATCAACATCAGTGTTTTTCCAGCACGCTATATCAGCACGACCTTTACCTACTGCGACCTAAACATTCAAGTTTGATTTACACCCCTGAAACCTTCACTCTGCCTGTCTGGCTTGAGCAAATGCCATTTCCCTATAAGCTGGCTAATGCACTCAATTTCATGGAACCTTAACAGGCCGAGGAGTCGCTCCCGCACACATTCACCACCTTGGCTTTCGCTTTCAGCGGTGGCGATGTTTAAAACAAAAGCCAGTGAATTACATGGCCGGGGGTCTGCTAGCATGGGTCATTAGGGACCGAGCACCGAGAAAAGCCCCCCGCAAAAACCAAAACAAAAAAAAGGTTTCAGCTTCGTAAATGAGTTTGGTGCATATGTATGTTCTTGGGATTTAGTACCTCTCATATAATAGCAGTCTCCAGACTCCAGGGGCAGCGTCAGGCCAGGTGTGTGGATGTCCCAGGCTACCTTCAGCCCGATCCTCCAGCTCGGCTTCTCGCCCGTGCCGCCTTCGCTGCTCTCGCCTGTCAATCACAGACACCCCCACAACCCCGACGTTATGATGCACATACGCTCACATTTCAGCCACTGAATCATCAAGCGCTTCGGCTCGAATGAAAAGTGCCAAACTTTGAAATATAAACGGTATAAAAAGGTATTCACTCCGTCTGGTGTTTTATTGTGTTGTATTACAGTAGTTGAATAAATCAATGCCGGCTATTTAACAGTGAAGGTATGGCCATAATAAATCATGTAGAGCCATGAGACTCAGGGTTTCAAATCAAGAAGTTTTCTGGTTTTCTTAGCTAAATACTGTCCTAACTAAGGCAAATTTGGATTTAAAGTAACTCTTTGATTTGTTGTTTAGGCATTAAAATGAAACACTAATGGGGAAAATGATTGAAAGAAATGAATCTTTCCATAATTTATTTTAACGGTGCCAAATGTCGAAAAAACAAGCCGTAATGCACTTAGAGCAACTGCCTCTGGGTAATGTTACAAGTTCCCATGTCAAAAAAAGAAAGAAGCAGCACAGTAATGCTCCACTTTTTAACATGACCTCGCTCGATGCTAAATTACATTGGATTTGCTATACTCATGCTAAAGATTAGCATTTGCGATTTTACATGGCGATTTCAACACCTCCAAATCTGGTGTTTAAAATTGCATGTATGTTACAATCAAACTGTCGGTGTGAAATAAATGCACTACTTACAGTTTAAACACGTAGGAATCAACAAATGAAAGTTCTGGCACAACCTAATGGTAAAGACTACTCTTTTCTATACACTACTGCCATCTAGCATCAAGGAATTGAAAATGAACGCAAAGCCTACTTTACGACAGTACAGTACTTGCAAACGAGACAGAAAGGTGTAACTTAAAATAATTTAAACGTATATTGTTTGTATTTAATAGTAAAAAAAAAAAATGTTTTAAACATTTAACATTCATCAGCACATTTGAACAAATACAAAAGTAACATTGGTGCATTTGAGTACCGGTATAGAATCCCAAGAACCATGAAATGGTACCGCATTGATTTAGATGTGAAATGCATCCATCCTGAGTATATTATAACATAACGTAATGCTCTCGATAAGGAAATGTCAATTTGTGGGTCGGGGCCCAAAAGTTGTTGACATCCCCATTATGGATCGCTCGTGGACAGCAGTCAAAAAGGATTGCTAATTTATTTACAGTTTTACATTTTAACCTTACTTTCGGGATTGTTATTCAATATACACATATAGGTCGAATATCAAATATCACATTTTGTGGTCCTTTTGATACAATTTTGCTACTTAATTCATTAACGTCATGCATACAGTTACCAGTGTTATCATCCAGCATAATGTGCTCAGAAATGTACTTGCACAAAAGTTTTAAACAAAAAAATAAAGAAAAAAATTGGCACAAAAGCATGAAAAAATGTGTGTTCCAGATTGAGACCATTTGAGAGCCCGTCAATAGGGTCCTTACGGATGAGTTGAAGTTCATTTTTGTACCATATTGTCCCCTGGGAGTGGAATTGTACTAATCAAATTGTAAAAACAAATGAAAATGCCAAATATGATTAAATTAATATATCTTACTCAAAATCTTGAAGCCTTCCCAAGCGTATTTATATCCATCCTATACAAAAAAATCCTTTGAAGTCACAATTTAAAATGTTTTGTATCCTAAAAAATGTGTGAGTATTGATACTGTCCAATGAAAAAAAGCATGCATCTCTATTTTCCATATTTTAGCTAAAAACTACTAAAAATCTAAATTAGGGCTGTCCCGATCAACATATTTGGCCTCCGATCCCAATCCCATTAAGAGTCCTGATCAAATACTTTGACAAAAAACTGACACTTTCATGAGAAAAAGTAAAGAATACATTTTTACAAAGCTTATTTACAGTTAGGTTAGTTTTTGCCTCATCCTTCACTTAAAATGTGTGAAGATTGCACTACTGACCTGATAAGTCTGAAAGAAAAAGGGATGATACACTATTATCTGCTCACAGATGGTACTTAGTGGTTGTTTGAGCACACTGCAGCTAGTGCTGGGTAGTCCCCCTCCTTAATGCTGCAATCACACGCAGGATTCTCACAGGAATGGGGCTAAATTAAAACTTTACCCACTGTAATTAAATGTAAACTTTTCTAGTGCTGTAAATCAGATGAGTTAAATATGTGGTATTGAATTCTATTTTTTGTTTATTATTATTTGGTTATTATTGAATGCTACTTTATTTTGTTTACATGCACCATAACTAAACAAAAGCAAAAACAACTATTGGTCCCATTTAAATCAGAGACTTACAGCCCGAGGGTGTAAGCAATACCCAAACTACTAAAAACATGATTTTTTAATACTAAAAATATAAATCTAATGACTTAATCTTTTCTATAATGATGCTACACTAAGTATCGATAGTATCGTCATCTGGATCGATCACACTTACTTTACAATGAAGCTTTAACAATTAACTTCTTGTTTTGTCCTCCTATGTGCTTGTGTAGCATGCTGAGTCATCCTTTTCTTCGAGTCCTCCAGTGATAATGAAACTTGAAAGATTTTTTTTATAAATATTTATTTATTTTATTTTTAATCAACCTGTTTAGTCAGACTGCTGTTTGTTGTGGAACACATTCAAAGTACTATTTGTAAAATGCAGAAACTTAAAAAAAAAAAAGTGCATGATGTTGAGAGAGTAATATAGTGATACTAAACAGTGTTTACGGCTGTTATTCTGCTTTCATTGAAGTGTGCAATAGGACACTGCTGGATAAAAGCCCTTGCTGGATGTTGTTTCTTTGAGTGTTTGAGAGTGTTATTGGATGGTGGGTATGGGCCATGATGTTCCTGTTCCTGTTTCCTATCCCGTTCGCAGTTCTTCCCTCAGCATGTTAAGAAAACAAGATTTACCTTGGCTGGCCGACACCCTTCAGCACAAATCAATACTAAAGTCTTTCCGGGCCTCTTTGCCCCCGCGGCTGCCTTTTCCTTTTTGCTCAGCACGGATAAATAGTAACTTAATTTCCAGCCATTATGCTCAGAGAGGCCGCCTAATGACAGCGCTCCCCGAGGCCTCGCCAATGGAGGACCGTCAGCCTACGTGTGGGTGAAAACAGCCGTGGCAGATTCCTTTGGATCTCCAACACGGCGGATGGAGGAGGAAATGTGGCATGATGGTTAAAGAGTTTCATTTCTTTAGCTGGGTCCTGGGAACCATCGGCGCCAACTACTGGAATAACGCTCTGGTGTAGACGCAGGTCTCTCCAGTCAGGGGGTTTAGAAGATACAGGACACAGATGCTAACTGCGGCGAGGTGTTGGGCCGCAATGTTTTGAAGCCACAAGGTATGACTTGAAATGGCCTGTGGCGAATGGCGGAAGTGTAACGCTCCAGCAGGTGTTTCTGCTTACAACACCCTCGTGGAAAACGAGCAGATGTGGGCCATGTTTGACAGGGCACCTTTTTCATTCATGTTTGAGTGGACTTGCTTACTCCTTTATCTCCGGCCATGGATGGATGGATGGATGGATAGATAGATAGATAGATAGATAGATAGATAGATAGATAGATAGATAGATAGATAGATAGATAGATAGATAGATAGATAGATAGATAGATAGATAGATAGATAGATAGATAGATAGATAGATAGATAGATAGATAGATAGATAGATAGATAGATAGATAGATAGATAGATAGATAGATAGATAGATAGATAGATAGATAGATAGATAGATAGATAGATAGATAGATAGATAGATAGATAGATAGATAGATAGATAGATAGATAGATAGATAGATAGATAGATAGATAGATAGATAGATAGATAGATAGATAGATAGATAGATAGATAGATAGATAGATAGATAGATAGATAGATAGATAGATAGATAGATAGATAGATAGATAGATAGATAGATAGATAGATAGATAGATAGATAGATAGATAGATAGATAGATAGATAGATAGATAGATAGATAGATAGATAGATAGATAGATAGATAGATAGATAGATAGATAGATAGATAGATAGATAGATAGATAGATAGATAGATAGATAGATAGATAGATAGATAGATAGATAGATAGATAGATAGATAGATAGATAGATAGATAGATAGATAGATAGATAGATAGATAGATAGATAGATAGATAGATAGATAGATAGATAGATAGATAGATAGATAGATAGATAGATAGATAGATAGATAGATAGATAGATAGATAGATAGATAGATAGATAGATAGATAGATAGATAGATAGATAGATAGATAGATAGATAGATAGATAGATAGATAGATAGATAGATAGATAGATAGATAGATAGATAGATAGATAGATAGATAGATAGATAGATAGATAGATAGATAGATAGATAGATAGATAGATAGATAGATAGATAGATAGATAGATAGATAGATAGATAGATAGATAGATAGATAGATAGATAGATAGATAGATAGATAGATAGATAGATAGATAGATAGATAGATAGATAGATAGATAGATAGATAGATAGATAGATAGATAGATAGATAGATAGATAGATAGATAGATAGATAGATAGATAGATAGATAGATAGATAGATAGATAGATAGATAGATAGATAGATAGATAGATAGATAGATAGATAGATAGATAGATAGATAGATAGATAGATAGATAGATAGATAGATAGATAGATAGATAGATAGATAGATAGATAGATAGATAGATAGATAGATAGATAGATAGATAGATAGATAGATAGATAGATAGATAGATAGATAGATAGATAGATAGATAGATAGATAGATAGATAGATAGATAGATAGATAGATAGATAGATAGATAGATAGATAGATAGATAGATAGATAGATAGATAGATAGATAGATAGATAGATAGATAGATAGATAGATAGATAGATAGATAGATAGATAGATAGATAGATAGATAGATAGATAGATAGATAGATAGATAGATAGATAGATAGATAGATAGATAGATAGATAGATAGATAGATAGATAGATAGATAGATAGATAGATAGATAGATAGATAGATAGATAGATAGATAGATAGATAGATAGATAGATAGATAGATAGATAGATAGATAGATAGATAGATAGATAGATAGATAGATAGATAGATAGATAGATAGATAGATAGATAGATAGATAGATAGATAGATAGATAGATAGATAGATA
>NC_084612.1:9593224-9630724 GCF_033978795.1 Nerophis ophidion | reverse complement strand
ATTATTATTTCATTGATGCCCCCCGCGACCCCGAAAGGGAATAAGCGGTAGGAAATGGATGGATGGATGGATATTTCATTGATTTAAAAATCAACTTGTTTATTCAGATTGCTGTTAGTTGTGAAACACATTTAAAGTACTATTTCTAAAATGCAAAAAGAAAGTTAAAAAAAAACGCAAATTATACAAAATGTTTAATCATTTGTTTTATACTTAAAAAAACAAATAAATAAAACAAAAATAAATCATATTATTTAAAGGCCTACTGAAACCCACGAAGTCTGATAGTTTATATATCAATGATGAAATATTAACATTGCAACACATGCCAATACGGCCTTTTTAGTTTACTAAATTACAATTTTAAATTTCCCGTGGAGTTTCTTGTTGAAAACGTCGCGGAATGATGACGTGTGCGCGTGAAATCTCGAGTTGGAGGGGACATATTAGCGCAGCACCACTTGCAGCTAAAAGTCGTCTCTTTTCATCGCGCAATTACACAGTATTCTGGACATCTGTGTTGGTGAATCTTTTGCTATTTGTTCAATTTATAATGGAGAAGTCAAAGTAGAAAGATGGCGGAGGGAAGCTTTAGCCTTTAACCACACAAACACACGGTGTTTCCTTGTTTAAAATTCCCGGAGGTGAAGCTTTACTATGGACCCGAGCGGTCAAGCGAACATGGTTCCCGACCACTTCTCAATCGGCAGGTTTTGTTGAGAAAATTGTGGTAAAAAGTCGCCTCTTACCGGAGATCAGCGGAGCTTGTGCCGTCCATGCAGCTACCGTGACTTCGTTCAGAGACTGGCGTCAAGACACCCGTGGACACACCCCTCCGACTATCACGTACCATTTAATCTCACTAAAACACTAGCAACACAATAAAAAGATAAGGGAATTCCCAGAATTATCCTAGTAAATGTGTCTAAAAACACCTGAATCGCTCCCAATGCAATCACCTTTTTTTTTTTTTGTTAGTCCTTCGCTATAAAGATCCTCATCCACGAATCGTTCATCCTCACTCAAATTAATGGGAAAATTGTCATTTTCTCGGTCCAAATAGCTCTTGCTGCTGCAGGCTCCCATACTAAACAATGTGAAAGTATAGTCGAGGAGCCCTCACAGGTGACGTCATCGTCTGCGACTTCCGGTAAAGGCAAGGCTTTTTTATTAGCGACCAAAAGTTGCGAACTTAATCGTCAATGTTCTCTACTAAATCCTTTCAGCAAAAATATGGCTATATCGCGAAATGATCAAGTATGACACATAGAATGGACCTGCTATCCCTGTTTAAATAAGAAAATCTAATTTCAGTAGGCCTTTAACATTTTGCATAATTCGCTTTTTTTTTTCCAAATGACATTAATTTTAGTTATTTTCTAGTTTTCTAGTGTGGACACCTCAAAGGTGCAATGCCATTTTTTGTTTTTGCTTTGCTATTGTCAACAGTGCTGTGCATGTGTTTGTCCATGTTTTCTTCTCTTCTTCTACTATTATTTTTTTTTTGTTTGTTTGGTTTTGTGCAGCACTTCGTGTTTGCCACTTGCCTGTGTATTAAAAGTGCTATATCGATAAAGTTGGATTTGATTTGATTAGTTTGGACAAACTCAATTCTAAATAGTTTTTTTACATGTGCTCTAGAAAGCCAACTTCTCTGGCAGAGAATCTCTATCAGCTCAATCTTTATCCATCCAGTACAGTCGAGGAACACTTATCAAAGCCCTGGTTCATTATTCCCTATCAGATAATTGCTCATTGATCATTTTCTCGGGGAAATGATTTAGATGAGATGCGGCGCGCGTGCGATAAGGCCTGTTTGTTAAGGCTTTGCCATTGAGCTTAGATCCCGTAAGTCTGTGATCTCTGATGCGCGGTCGCGGCGATAAGGCTGTCAAGCAACGAGCCGCCGATGACATTTGCTAATGCCCTGACGCTATCGCGTAGATCATGGATCTGATGGCTGCGGCGCCAGAGGCCACCATCTACAGATGCTGCGGGGGGCCGCCACGCGTAAGGTTAGCTCGCATTTGATCCACTTTAAAGCGGCGGAGATAAGTCAAGAGTTATTGTAGTGATGGATGCTATCGCCTGCTGTGATGGGATGATAAAAAAGTGTTCTAATTACAACATGGCCACTCTTACCTTTGGAGTCGTTGACGCTGTAGTTGTAGACGGCCACGGGCGAACGACTGATCAGGTTTTCGTCGTGGTGCCACCCCACGGCCATCTTCCCCATGCCGTAGTAGGGCTCTTCTTTGAGCTGGCTCACGGACGCCGGGTCCATGTAGTTGAGCAAAGAGACGTTGAACTTGGTGGACGAGGTGCGTACCAGCGGAGAACTGGGCTCAGAGCAGCCCACTTGCAGCCCCTCCTTGTCCTCAGTGTGGTAGTCTGGCGGACTGTGCTTGAGGTGAGCCACAGGGACACCCACTCGGTCTTCTGTTGGTGTTACACTTTTAGTTGCCCAGGTGGGACATGCTCCTTCCACACCTGCTTCTTGGCCTTGTGAGGATTCTGCCTCCTCGCTGCTGTTTCTGGACCCTGTTTCCCAGTCGCCTTCTCTTTTTGACCCGGAGCAACCTTCATCGCTGTGTTTGGACTCCACGTCCCATTCTTCGCTGTGCTTGGACTCCGTGTCCCCTTCCTCGCTCTGCCTGGACTCCGACTCCCCTCCTTCGCTGTTCTTGGAATCGTCACTATTTCTGGACTCTGTTTCAGCCTCCTCGCTCACCTTAGCCTCAACTGTCGCCTTCGCCTTAACACATTGCGCCAACCTGTCTCCTTCTTTTAGCTGACTCACGTCCGAACGGAAGAAGGTGTTTAGCTCCCACAAGGCTCTGCAGGCCGTCCTCAGATCCGCGTCGCAACAGTTCTGTCCTTTATTGTCAGTGTCCTCGCTGTGCCAAGGGATGGCAAAGAGCCTGGTGTCCAAGTAGCGATAGGTGTGGCCCGGTTCACCAAGCAGGGCCCGTGACACAGAAGTGAAGACTTCCCGGTCTCGGACGCGGACTAGATCCCTTAAGAGGCAGCCTTTCTTTCTCATGGTGAGCAGAGCGGCCTGGACCCGGCAGTGAAGCTCAGTGGGAAGAGAGCAGGATCTTCTCAAAACCAGACCGGGGTAACTGGAGTCCCACTGAGAAAGACACATCCAATAAACATCACTTGATTTCAGAGATACCACAGCTTGACAACTCAATAAGCCTGGGCCGATAATCAAACAAATGAAAACCATTGATAACTTTGATTAACAACGCTAAATTGCCATGTCTGTGTGTGATTGTTTTTTTCGCCTCTCGCTTTTATACAGGGTGCAAGAGTGTGCATGGCTCTAAGATCATGGTCGCATTTATTCAACAGCAGATTAAAATGAACGGAGTGAACCCTCTACAATATTTGTCTTAGTCGGATGCGGAACCGCTATCTTACACAGGATGCACCCACAGAGAGCCTTACTTGTGTATGGATCTTCTATTTTTAAGGGCGAAGTCCTCCCAGGTTTTTTTTGGCAATGACTTGTCTGAATAAGGTGAGGAGACTCAAATTGAAGATTAGCAATTCATTCTTATACAGACAGTAGCAGTAACAGCTATTCATTACCATGAATTGATTAACGTGGACCCCGACTTAAACAAGTTGAATAACTTATTTGGGTGTTACCATTTAGTGGTCAATTGTACGGAAAATGTACTGTACTGTGCACTCTACTAATAAAAGTCTCAATCAATCAAACGCTGGAGAGAAGACGGTGCCCTACAAAGTATGGCGTGCTCTCTTGTTAGTCCCTCTGCACCAGTGCTTTTCAAATTGCTGAGTTGCAATTATGTGACCTATAATTACTTCCAGGCTTCAGGTGATGGTCTAGAGCAGTGGTTCTCAACCTTTTTTCAGTGATGTACCCCTTGTGAACATTTTTTTGATTCAAGTACCCTCTAATCAGAGCAAAGAATTTTTGGTTGAAAAAAAGAGATGAAGTAAAATACTGCACTGTCATCAGTTTCTGATTTATTAAATTGTATAACAGTGCAAAATATTGCTCATTTGTAGTGGTCTATCTTGAACTATTTGGAAAAAAAGATATAAAAATAACCGAAAAATTGTTGAAAAATAAACAAGTGATTCAATTATAAATAAAGATTTCTACACATAGAAGTAATCATCAACTTAATGTGCCCTCTTTGGGGATTGATATAGATTTCCATCTGGATTAATCAACTTAATTCCAAACATTTCTTCACAAATAAAGAACTCTTTAACATCAATATTTATGGCACATGTCCACACAAAATGTAGCTGTCAACATTGAATACTGCATTGTTGCATTTCTTTCCACAGTTTATGAACTTAAATTCATATTTTGTTGAAGTATTGTTCAATAAATATATTTATAAAGGATTTTTGAATTGTTGCTATTTTTAAAAAATCTCACTTACCCCTTGGCAAAACCTTCAGGTACCCCCAGGGGTACGCGTACCCCCATTTAAGAACTACTGGTCTAGAGTCCCATTTGACTACTGTTTATTTACCTGCATCAGTGCAAATTTGGGTGTATTTTGATAGGTTAAGAGGCAAATATATAAGAATCCTGAACAATTATTTATAATGGGATGGAGTGGATTCATACATTCTTAAGAAAATAATTTTTGAAAGATTTAAACCATTTTTCATCACCAAGACGTTACCGCTCGCCTCGACCTCACTTCCTTCGACACAAGGATTTAAAGAAGAGGCACATTATGTCTTTAAAGCTGGAGTGGTCCACAAATTAAGCATTAATCCGTGAAAAACAAAGTTGGATTTATTGGTGCATCAGTAAGTAATGTATTTGATTGACCGTACAAGTGCCATGCTGCTGTGATTGTGACGCTAATGACAAAAAGGATACGTTTGTTTGAAGTTGATTTCTTGCTACAAATATGAGTCATCTACAATTCATATTTGCAATTGTTTTACGCCCGATTGTAGCTGAGATAGGCGCCAGCGACCCCAAAAGGGAATAAGCGGTAGAAAATGGATGGATGGATGTGTGAAATTCATATTTTGTCAAATGTTTTATCCCTTGATGTCCCTGTTGTTCAGCAATGTTTCAATATCAAGATTGATGCTGTTGAGCCTACGAGAGATTTATCCATCGAGTTAATTAATACTATTATTGTTACCCGGATATTTTCTTTACCAAAGACGCTATAATGTCGAATGTCGAATAAAGCGCTTCCTGCACAACAACAAAGCTTTTGGTCTTTGTTAGGAAAATAGAGAAAGAAAAAGCGGCGAATTGGACCAACAATCACAATATTTATTACTAGGACTTAACATGACGTTAGTTTATTTGCAGGTCTTTGTAGTTATATTTAGGCATTGCAACCACACAAAACACAAACTAATGTGTTCTCCAGTCCTTTCTTTTTGTTTAGTTTGGTTCTCAAACAACTAATAGAGTAGAGAATACAGTCCATTGCATCACATAAATGTTTTCTTAAACAAATCAAATGTTCAAACAAACATTTTACAAAGTGATTGCTGCAGACACAGGCATGGTCCGATTGTATACTAATAAAAGTGATATTTTAAGAGCAATTTCCTTTGACGCACTTTTGTTTTTTCGCTGACTTTAATACCTTTATGAACCACTTTTTGGGACTATTTGAACGACTGGAACACCCAAGAACAAAACAGCAATACAGCATGTTCTGCCCAAATTATGCAGTCACTCACTTGTTTTAATGCTACGCCTAAAGTGGTTGACCATTGTGTGAATTAAGCCTCGAAGAAGAACAACGGACATGGCGTCTGAGAGGCAAGGAACTATTAGCGTCTTTTTTAATTTTTGAACAATACACCAGTCTCTAACTTGGTGGCAGCACTGTTCAAATAAATCAACAGACTTGACCAGAAAACATGACCAATTATACGGTGAGGAGTTAGCGGGGGCATGAGAAAACAATACACGCGTTTTCAGCTCTATGGCATGTAGGTGCTGGTGCCTTTATTAGTTAATGAATAAAAACAAATATCAGGTATTAATCGTATTTTAATTTTGGGGGAGCGTGAAGAAATATGTGCTCAAGGGCTTTTGTCCACCTTGTTACCCCTTCCCTGGCGTAGTTGTTTAGGCGTTATCCATTATCCATAGAAACCTAAGCGTGTGTTTTGGACACACGCACACTCACTCGCTCGCTCTACCCTTGTCTTGTTCCTAGTCCTTCTTCTTAACATCCAAACCAATTAAGAAGCATTGTGTGTTTATTTGCTATGTTTAATAGACATACCACTATCATAATACCGTTTACTGGCAATACATCAGAATTGGTTATCGGCCCGGGTCTAAAAGGCTCCACTCAAGACTGAAGAAATGATGTCTCACTCAGAACTTTCCAGATCCTATAGGTGTATGTGATATATATTTTAGTTGCTGGAAAATAGTTTGAGAAAACTGCCTTATCGATTAACATCATAACGCATATTTTGTTTGCTAACTGGCAAACAACCTTTGGTTTCCGTATATATGGTGTATGTGTGCTCCCTGGTGGTGGTGTAAACTGGGTTGTTGTTGCTCTGGTCCAGGGTGGTAAGTGGACAATCGTCCTGTATACCAGTGGGTCTCTCGCTTTCCTGGTGGCAAACCAACTCGTTAGCTCGGACTTCTAGTGGTCTGTTTCACATCTCTTTCAAACCAGCCATCCACCTTATTTGGAATTTGGACACCATTACAAGTACCGTATTTTTCGAACTATAAGTGGCAGTTTTTTTCATAGTTTGGCCGGGGTCGTGACATATACTCGGGAACGACTTGTGTGTGAAATTATTAACACATTACTGTAAAATATAAAATATTATTATTTATCTCATTTGCGGAAGAGACCAAGAAAATATCAGCAATCGTCACACACACGTCAACCAATAAGAATTCGGCGAGGTAGGATCATGGCAGAAGTGCATAGTGGGTCATGGAATGCTAACTGCTATATGCTACTGCCGCAGCTATTAAAATGGATCATTTCATCGTTGACAGTAATTATAAAAACTGAGAAGAGCTGAACAAAATGGCACCGAAAAGGAAATCATGTACTGCAGATTACACAATACCAAAAAATGTCATCTCATTCGCGGAAGTGACGAAGAAAATGTCAGCAATCGTCACACGTTAGCAATCGTCACATACAAGTCAACCAATAAGAATTCGGCGGGGGAGGGTCATGGCAGAAGTGCATTCTGGTTAATGGAATGCTAACTGCTATGTGCTGTGCTGCCGTAGCTATTAGAATGGATCATTTCATCGTTGGCGGTAAGTTATAAAAATTATGAAAGGGCAGAACAAAAATGGCACCGAAAAGGAAATCATGTACTGCAGATTACAAGCTGGACGTAGTGAAATATTCAGCAGAAAACGACAAGAGGAAGCGGCGCATACATATGGAGTTGGCAGAGTTGTTTAGAAGCAACATCGAGGAAGAATATTTCATCGGATTTATCAAATTACGAGTGACTGATTGTTTGGTAAACGTATAGCATGTTCTATATGTTATAGTTATTTGATTGACTCCTACCATAATATGCTATGTTAACATACCAGGCACATTCTCAGTTGGTCATTTATGCGTCATATAACGTACACTTATTCAGGCTGTTGTTCACTATTCGTTATTCATTTTAAATTGACTTTCAAATGTCTATTCTTGGTGTTGGATTTAATCAAATAAATTTCCCCCAAAAATGCGACTTATGCTCCAGTGCGACGTGTATATATGTCTGTTTCCTTCTTTATTATGCATTTTCGGCCGCTGCGACGTATACTCCGGAGCGATTTATAATCCAAAAAATATGGTACTGCTGACTGAGCCGAAACAAAACTGCATTCCTATGTTGTGCCACACATTTTCGCCTCTCCAATGGAACGGATTTTGTATTCTTCACTACGCTGCAAAATATGAACTAACTTTTAGAGTTGGCTTCTCAGGATTTTGTCCTTAGAGTGGACCAGCTTTTGTCTGAGAGTGTGTTTGAAATGCATTATTCTGTTGTGTTTGGAGAAAATCATTCAGATATTAGGGAAACTCCTCAGCAAAAAAAATCAGAACAGAAGAAACATTTTTGAAATGGAATGTCTTCAACAAACAAAAGATTCCAGTTGCCTCAATTCATTCAACCATTACTGATTATTTTTGGGGTCAATGCGGTAATTTTGTAATTAGCCGAAAGATCACTAAATGATATCTAATCTGATTTAGTTGCTGTTTTATATTAACAATATGTGCAGTCATTGTTGCCTGGATTCCATGGTTTGAGTGCATAATTTATATAACGCAGCTTAAGAATGGTTGGTGATAATAATAGAGCAATGATGCAAACTCACCAGTTTCTGGAAGCCCTGATCAGAAGGTCCGAGAAAGGGAATCTTTTGGTTTCCCAACTCCAGCAGTAGCTTCCTCTTCTGCAAAACAAATAGTCATAAATGAAGTGGCTACAACAAGGTGATTTTTAAAATAATTTGAGATGCATAGGATTTTTTCGAAACAATTCTATTTAAATTACTATGAGTACTGTAGTAAAGTCATGTTTACATGTGCCATTTGGCATCTGTTTATGTACGGTATCTCAAAGCTGTTATGGCAGTACATCATGTCGTAAATTTCCGATTTCTAACTTAAGCTGAAAATGTTAGAGGGCTCTGTGGAATCAATACAGAATAACAAAAATGGCTGACATTGTATTGCATGAACCAGCCTGCCATGTATTCTCGCTGACATCTCACATTTTTATGATTCAGTGAAGGCTGCGGGGGATGGGTGCGCTTACAATATTTTTCAAGAAACTTCCTCGATAAAACAAGTAAAAAGGAATAACCAACCTGCTGGAGAAATCAAAGTACCTTTCATTGGTTCACATTCCACTCTGTACCCATAAATCCAATAGTGACTGGGGTAAGAAATGTATATATGTTCGAATAAAGTGCACAAAATCATCCTTCACCACTCATTCATGACCTGCAGCTGCACGTCGAGGGCGCTGGCTTTTAACGTATTTTTGAGGGGTATTACATGAAACGCATGTGCATCAATCACCGTGCATTGGAAAGAGTTTAAGGCTATATTTGTCATGGACATTTCATCTTACTTGCCAAAGACCACATATTATACCTTGCCCTTGTTAAACAGACGGACTCCACAAACTAAAAGCAACCATTTAGACAAGAAGATGGGGTGACATTAGGTGAGCTGTGTTTCTTTCTACTTATTTTCCGACAACTATGTTTGGAACGTTCCAAATAAACTCACACATTACCATTACTTGGCGTGTAACTAGGAATAGGTACAAAATTTGGTACTTTTATAGGCATTAAACAATTTATGTCCATACTACCGGGTATCTATTCTTAGCCTTTGGTAAATGTTGCCCCGAAAACGATTTACCGTATTTTTCTGACTATAGGGCGCACTTAAAATCCTTTCATTTTCTCAAAAAATCGATAGTGCACCTTATAACCCAGTACGCCTAATGCACGGCATAATTCTGGTTGTGCTTACCAACCTCGAAGTAATTTTATTTGGTACATGGTGAAATAAGTGTGACCAGTAGATGGCAGTCATACATAAAATATACATGCAAACTGCAAGATGACGCAAGTAAACACCAAAACTTAAAATTAGAAATTGAGAATATAGAACATTAAACACGGCGCTCAAAAATCTGTCAAAATGTTTTTAGTACGACTTCGATCAGCTATGAAGCTGCCCCGCCTAATCCAGGGGTCGGTAATCTTTTTGGCTGAGAGAGCCATACAAGCCAAATATTTTGAAAAGTTTTTCCGTTAGAGCCTTATAATATTTTTTTTAAGACTGAATACAATTAAATGTATGCATTTTTAAGTAAGACAACATTTTTGGAGCATAGTAAGTCTCTTATTATTTTTAAGAATATTGTTATTCTGAAACTAACCAACAATAAATAAAATACTACTTACCATTAATGCGACTTCTTGAACAAGTGCGGTAGAAACCGGATGGATGGATGCATGAGAATACTTTATATTTTGAACGTTATTTTTGACACTGTAATTACCAGCGGAATTATTCAGTACTTACCGTGTTACGCAATGTCAGCTAAGATTTATCTGAGAGCCAGGTGCAGTCATCAAAAGAGCCACATCTGGCTCTAGAGCCATCAGTTCCCTACCCCTGGCCTAATCGATTGTCAGCGCATTAAACATACAAGTATTACTATGGTGCGTGTATAAGGAACGCAAAATGGGACCCAATAGCAGACAGATTACCTGGCATTTTGTTTCGCAGTATTATGCAAAAACAACATTTACCTTCTGGTACCTGCTGATGTGTATTTGGGATCTGCATAAGTCCTGAAAATGTGCGAGTCCGCCATTGTAGTCCATGTAGACACCGTAGTCATAAGCTTCTTTTTCTCTATCTTGTTATCTGGCATTGATCATCCATTGTTGCCATTTCAAATATAAAGTAGCGTAAAGTTCTTACTTATCGGTCTGCAGACTAGCTATCAAAGTGCTAAAAACTGTAGTGAGTTTACATAATTTACCCACGGAACTTAAGTTATTAGAAGGTACCGTTTGGACGTTTTTTCACGTGACACATTTCCGGCGTTCATATTGCAATATTGAGCCACGGATGAGGAGATGCTTCTCTGTTATTGATTTAAGTAAAGTCTGAATGTCACTTGAACAGTTAGCTTCTTCCACTCCTGTAAGACCGTCCACAAAATGGCACATCCTGAACAGACGCTCATAAAGCTACTTGAAGATGATTTGTAAAACAATCTATGCAACACTTTCACCAAATAACCACCATTACATGTTATGTAGACCACAAGATAGTGTTTTAAATTAAAAAATATATATATAATATGACCCCTTTAATGTGCCCTGTTATCCGGTGCACCTTTTGTATGAAAAAAGATCTAAATAGACCTGCTCATCGGCAGTGCGCCTTTTAATCCGGTGCGCTAAATGGTCGGAAAAATACGGTAGTTGAATATCTCTGCCGTACTCTATAACCTGATATGTCTTAGAATTGCAACTGCACAAAAAGTCTATTAAAAAAATCATTGCATTAATCATGTACACACTTAAATTAATCATGCAATTTATTTTGACAGTACAAGCTCTTTTACATTAACCGCTATATGGTCAGTGATCACATACGTCAGGTCGGAAATGATTGAGGAGACTCTCCGACTGGTGTGCTAGCTGGCACATTTCTCTTCAAAGTAAGATTTGAAAAAAACAGTAACCAAGTTTTGTGCAAATAAATGACATGCATATAGGCTTGTACCGATACCAATTATTTCGTACCAGTACCAAAATGTATTTTGATACTTTGACACTTTTCAAAATAAACGCAACCACAAAACACTGTTTTATTACTGGCTTTATTTTAACAGAATATCTTATAATATATGAAACATATATGTTTCTTATTAAAATCAAATAAGATAGTGAACATACTAAACAACGTATATTTAATCAGTAAGTAAGCAAACAAATGCTCCCAATTTGTCTGCTGACATGCAGTAACATATTGTGTCATTTTTCATTCGTTATTTTTTGTCAAACTTATGAGGGACAAGCAGTAGAAAATGGATAATTAATCTACTTGTTTATTAACTGTTAATATATACGTATTTTCCGTTTGAGCATGTATTATCTATACTTCTGTTAAAATGTAATAATCACTTAAGTTCTGGGTGCTATTTCAAATGTTAGTAGATACAGGATCATACATTAATCACAATAAAAGTTCTCCTGTGTCCAGGGACAGAGTTCCGGACTTTATAAAGAATAAGAAAATGACAAAAGATTTTGTGATAATAAAAAATATTGATGTAATCATTTTAGTATCGACAAGATATGGCTCTTGTACTTGGTATCGTTACAGTCTATGTCTGTTTACCGGTAGGTCCAGCCATTTGTTTACATTGAGGAGTGCCAGTTTGCTGTGAGTTACTGTATCCTACGGTGTGTAGTAAAAGCACGTTTAGCTTTTCCTCGTAACGCAGGGATGATACTTGGAAGAAACGTACTTTACTTGTCACCATGGAGGTGAAGATCAGTGATTTAGAAGTAGCTAAACACTGCCGACTACGGATTGATGTTAGCTGCTAGCTGGCTATATTTTAAAGAACCTATTGTAGAGCAGGGCTTTAGTGTGTATAGCTTCATATTGTTGGTTTTTCAAACAAAATGCATCCATTCTGCATTTTCACAATATGCCTCCACACCACGTCTGCTTGCAAGTATTCTGCATGTGTGTGTTGCCGAACATGTGTCTCTGTTCATTCTACAAGCAATGTCACAGTGTGATGTCTGTAAAAAAACAAAACATAGTACCCCTATGTTTCAGAGGCAGTATAGAACCGTTTTTAATCCATATAACCCTACATGCATTCCAGTAAAATGTTTAAAAAAAATGGTCCTGGATTACATTCGGACAAAAAAATTGCATTTGCGTACAAATATTGGGATTTTTTTCTTCTAAATTACGCAATCGAGTAATCACCTGTGATTAATCATGATTAATCCAAATTCCAAAATATCAATGGGATTAAAAAACAATATTTGACATCCCTACTTTAAATATACGTTGCCTTGCTTTAAAATAAAAGTTTTAAAATAAAAACATGGCCAAATGATTAGATTAAAATTGTGTTCGCATTTAAGATAGCTAGATATTAGCGACACTTTCCAACTAGCAATTAGCACCGCTAGTTTTCAGCAAGCAATTGGCTATGCTAGTCTCCTGCTATCTAATATACCGTGCTAGTTATCAGCTAGCGATTTGTGTGCAAGTTGTCAACTGGCGATCAACGCGCTAGTATCCACCTCGCTATTATTACAGTGTTAGTGGCCAGCTAGCAATTAGCGTGGTAGTTGTCAGTTCAAGATGAGCACGTTAGTTGCCAGCTAGTAATTGGCGTGCTAGTTGCTATGTACTGTACTGTATTATTTAAATATATTAAACCTTTTTGACCTTTGGGCCCAACTTTTCCCACAACACAGGGGCTTGGGACCCACTCAAATATTGACAATGAATTAGTAATCTTACTCAGTAATTATATCTGACCTACTTACAGTTTACAACCTTGTCAAATGAAATGAAAGCATGTGTTACTCACAAAGATTATTAATAACATAACATAAACCTTAGGCTTAGGCTGATTAGAAAAATAAGTACTAACCGAATATATTGCATAAGAAAGGGCTCATATGTAACTGACGAAACATTTCTTTAGATAAAATTATGTTGTACTAAACCAATTAATAATGAATATGTTTCTTAACTAAACTGTCAATAAAATAAAGTGCAAATTAAAATACAGCTTCATCCTTTATTCATAATTTTTCACTTAAAATATTCTTCTGGACTTCTTCTGTTTAAGGGTGTCATTATTAACACTAGTGGCGGAAAAGTGTGTTACAACCGAGTACCGCTGTGGAGCACAGCTGAGAAGCCCCTGCCCTATGGCTAAGAAACATTATTGTAGTATAGATAGATAGATAGATAGATAGATAGTACTTTATTGATTCCTTCAGGAGAGTTCCTTTAGGAAAATTAAAATTCCAGCAGCAGTGTACAGAGTTGAGATCAATTTAAAGAAAAAAGTAAAAAGTAAATAATGGGGGTTTAAAAGGAAACAAAATAGAGAAATATTACAAAAAGAATAAAAACAATGGGAATAACAATATAACAGTAAAATAAGAATATAACAAGACAAAGTAGGCAGTAGTGACCATGTTATGAAAACGTATTGCACTGTTAATGTTTTGCATCCCCTGTCATCTAGCCTAGTATAACATCAGAATATGTTATTATTGCACAATAACAAGGCAACTTTAGGATATTTAGTTCATCTTAAAACACAATTGAATAAAATATACATAAGTAGGTAAGTAGGGTAGGGTTGTCTTGATCCCAATATTTTGGTGCCGGTACCAAAATGTATTTCAGTAATTTTTGATACTTTACAAAACGTCAAAATGTCATTATTGGCTCTATTTTAACAGTAAATCTTCCATCTATCCATCCATTTTCTACCGCTTGTCCCTCTCAGGGTCGTGGGGGTGCTGGAGCCTATTCCAGCTGCAAATCTTATGATACATTAAACATATGTTGCGTATAGCAATTAAAGAAGACTTCTGTTGCTAAGATAATGATCATAGTAGACAACTTCTCTTTTAGTAGTAAGTAAACAAACAAAAGCTCCTAATTAGTCTGCTGACCTATGCAGTAACATGTGTGATTTATCATTCTATTATTTTGATAGTTATGATGAATTATTAATGTATTTCTTCATTTGCTGTTAATATCTGTTTACTTTGTTTGAACAGAATTATGTTAAAAATTAATAATCAATTATTCTTCTGTTCTTGAGTTTTCAATCAACTCTACAAATCTTATTTTTTTGTGATAGAGTGATTGGAGCACATACTTGTTGATCATAAAACACATTCATGAAGTTTGGTTCTTTAACGAATTTATTATGGGTCCGCTGAAAATGTGACCAAATCTGCTGGGTCAAAAAGTATATATACAGCAATGTTAATATTTGGTTACATGTCCCTTGGCAAGTTTCACTGCAATAAGGCGCTTTTGGTAGCCATCCACAAGCTTCTGGCAAGTTTCTGGTTGAGTTTTTGACCACTCCTGACAAAATTGGTGCAGTTCAGCTAAATGTGTTACTTTTCTGACCACAGAACTTTCCTACAGAAGGTCTTATCTTCGTCCATGTGATGACGGATGAAAAAATAAATTTGCTGTTTGGGCCACAATACCTAGCAATAGATTTGGAGGAGACAAGGTGAGGCCTTTAATCCCAGGAACACCAACCTAACATCAGGCATGGTGATGGTAGTATTATGCTCTGGGCCTGTTTTGCTGCCAATGGAACTAGTGCTTGACAGAGAATAAATGGGACATTAAAAAAGGAGGATTTCCTCCAAATTCTTCAGGACAACCTAAAATCATCAGCCCAGAGGTTGGGTCTTGGGCGCAGTCGGGTGTTCCAACAAGAAAATGACCCCAAACACACGTCAAAAGTAGTAAAGGAATGGCTAAATCAGGCTGGAATGAAGGTTTTAGAATGGCCTTCCCAAAGTCCTATAGCAGGGGTGGGCATTACGTCGATCGCAATCGACTGGTCGATCTCGGAGGGTGTGTCAGTCGATCTCAGGCCAGGCATTAAAAAATAGACATAAAAATGAGCAATCATCAATCATACCAAGACTTCACTTTCGTCAGTTGTTTGACATTCTCGGCACCCGAGAATCTTGTGAGATGACGCTGGCTGCTGCGAGCTCATATTTAAGAAAAAAATCACTAACAGGGCGGACGCAGAGAAACACATTTTATTTCTAGAGACTCCGTACCTACTGTCAAAACTCTAAAGACCGACTGCACAGTTCCTGTCTTCACCATAAAAGACCTGTTTCATCCTGCCTGTGCTAACAAAATAAGAGTCTCAGAAAGCTAGCGTGCACAAGCTAGAGTGCACAAGCTAGCAAGCTACGGAGTTTGATGCCAATGTATTTCTCCCCCGCCCTCAGCGACCGCTTTCTCACTTGCTTGCCCACCCGCACACTCACTGACGTCACTCACCTGCTGCCAGACATTAAAGGGCCACACACATATGCTACTCTCATAAAGTGTTTAAAAACGAGTATGCAAGTTGGACAAATGAGATGCCAAATCCAACCACTTTCATGTGGTATTGGACAGAAAGGAGGCCTTTTTTTTTCCTCCATTTGAAAATGCGGACGTTATCAGCATCCATCCATCCATCCATTTTCTGCCGCTTATTCCCGTTCGGGGTCGCGGGGGGCGCTGGCGCCTATCTCAGCTACAATCGGGCGGAAGGCGGGGTACACCCTGGACAAGTCGCCACTTCATCGCAGGGCCAACACAGATAGACAGACAACATTCACACTCACATTCACACACTAGGGCCAATTTAGTGTTGCCAATCAACCTATCCCCAGGTGCATGTCTTTGGAAGTGGGAGGAAGCCGGAGTACCCGGAGGGAACCCACGCATTCACGGGGAGAACATGCAAACTCCACACAGAAAGATCCCGAGCCTGGATTTGAACCCAGGACTGCAGGACCTTCGTATTGTGAGGCAGACGCACTAACCCCTCTGCCACCGTGAAGCCCACCACTGTCTAATTCCAATCAATGCAAGTCATCAGAATCAAATACACCAACTTATATTCTTGTCTTCATGAAAGAAAGGAATCTATGTGTGTTAAACATGCTTGTATTATCATTAAACACCATTAACTTGTTAACAAAAATGTCTCTTTCATAAATAAATAAATATAAATTATAAATAGGAATGAGGTAGATCTCCTCGACTTGGTCAATTGAAAAGTAGCTCACCTGCAGAAAAAGTGTGAGCGCCCCTGTCCTATAGTAAATGTGTGGACAATGCTAAAGAAACAAGTCCATGTCAGAAAACCAACAAATTTAGCTGAATTGCACAGATTTGGTCAAGAGGAGTGGTCAAAAATTCAACCGGAAGCTTGTGGATGGCTACCAAAAGCGGCTTATTGCCTTATTGCCAAGGGACATGTAACCAAATATTATCATTGACGTATGTATACTTTTGACAACAGATTTGGTCAAATTTTCAGTAGACCCATAATAAATTCATAAAAGAACCAAACTTCATGAATGCTTTTTTAAGACCAACATGTGCACCAATCACCCTATCACAAAAAAATAAGATTTGTAGAAATGATTGGAAACTCAAGATAGCGATGACATTATGTTCTTTACAAGTGTATGTAAACTTTTGACCATGACTGTATATACTACACCATAAGTACGGCATACCGTTTTACCCCTAACCATTACCAATAAATGATGCCTTTTGGAGTAAAATAAAATGTGCTTTTGAGATGTTTAGAAACCTGCGGGTATTTTGGTGAAATTAGTTTTGACTGAATCTTCATGGCGGCTCGACAGAACACATGCGGATAGTTTTCCTAAAAGGATGCACATGAGCGTGCAGGCCTTTCTATTCGAAACGAAATCAGAAGCAGCTCCTAAAAACAAAACAACATGCACTATTCATGGACCGTGCTGCGTTCAAAGGAAAGAACTGACAAGTTGACACACATTCGTCTGGTGTCAAAATTCCCGACTCCTGACAGAAGTCGAAGGTATCAAGCCAGTGTATCCTCTCTGTGTGCGCTCATATAGTGTCTATCTAGCCGGCGTGCCAACCACAACTGTATACACAGGCACCAAAGTGTGCTTTCATACAGCGGAGAAGAAGACCGTGCGGTCAGGGTAGCAGACGATGCGAAGCCTCAACCCTCCGATCAGCTGTCACGCACGTGTCAAATGCATCGAGCTGCTCAGAAATTCCACGGAAAAAAGAAAGAAGCCGCTGCCGGCTGACTTTAGTAGCGTGTGTGAACACCTGATTCTGGAAGGGAAATCACCACAAGGAGCAAAAACACACAAAAAGACCCAAGAAACGAGATTACCAATCCCATAATAACCAGATGCTTTCACGGTCGCCATGCCGACCGTCTGCGCTGAGTGATACATCTGATGTGTGTGTGTGTGTTTTTTTTTTTTTTTAATCTCTCTTCCTTGATGGGATTATCCCTTCAGCCGGACTGTTTATCAGAGAAAAACATATTAGGTAGAATGGGACTCAATTGGTTGGCTTTGATCCGAGCCTAAAAGAGATATCGCATTCTGTAGCGTTTATTTATTAATTTATTTCTCCCATCTGTGACACATTAGTGGACACTTTCTTCAAAGCTTTTCAGAGTAGATTAATGTCCAGTTTGGGGAAATAGCCAGATAGCTTGGCTGCTTAAAAGGATAAAAAAAAACTATAAAAGTCTAAGTCCTATGGGTTAGGTTTGAAATGCTGAATGTTTGTGGGACTTCGGTGAGAAGACCCGTAAAACGCAACGGTCTTTCCTGGAGGTGACAAATGCACCTACATACAGTGCAGAAAAATCCACCAGGCAGATGAAGGCCCACGTATGACTTGATAAACAGGACACTTTTTTAACTATTCTATTTAATTGGAATCGGACTAGTACAGTGTTTCTCAACCATAGTTGGGCCGCAGCGGTAAACCATTGCAATAAAAGTACTCAAACAGAACAATGGTTTGTAGGGCTAGGAATCTTTGGGAACTGCACGATTCGATTCGATTCTTGTGGCGAACAATTCGATTCAATATCAATTATCCATTCAAAATCCAGTTCTATAATTAAGTAAATTCCTACATAAAATAGATAAACAGCTGTGATACATTTTTATATTACTTAAAAAAAAACTGGTTTTGTTAGTTTTTTCTTGCCCTGATGTGGGATCTGAGCAGAGGATGTTGTTGTGGCTTGTGCAGCCCTTTGAGACACTTGTGATTCAGGGCTATGTAAATAAACTTTGATTGATTGAACAAAATTCTACCCAAAAATCGAGTACAGTCAAATACAGGTTGATTGGCAACACTAAATTGGCCCTTGTGTGTGAATGTTGTCTGTCTTGGCCCTGCGATGAGGTGGCGACTCGTCCAGGGCATACCCCGCCTTCCGCCCGAATGCAGCCGAGATAGGCTCCAGCACCCCCGAAACCCCAAAATGGATGGATGGAAATACAAATAAGTCAACAAGAAAGGTATCCAACACAGTACAGCAGATATGGGCATCGACATCATCTATATCAGGGGTCACCAACGCGGTGCCCGTGGGCACCAGGTAGCCCGTAAGGACCAGATTAGTCGCCCGCTGGCCTGTTCTAAAAACAGCTCAAATAGCAGCACTTACTAGTGAGCTGCCTATTTTTTTAAATTGTATTTATTTACTCGCAAACTGGTCTTGCTTTGCTCGACATTTTTAATTCTAAGACAGACAAAACTCAAATAGAATTTGAAAAACCAAGAAAATATTTTAAAGACTTGGTCTTAACTTGTTTAAATAAATTCATTTTTTTACTTTGCTTCTTATAACTTTCAGAAAGACAATTTTAGAGAAAAAATACAAACTTAAAAAGGATTTTAGGATTTTTAAACACATGTACCTTTTACCTTTTAAATTCCTTCCTCTTCTTTCCTGACAATTTAAATCAATGTTCAAGTATTTTTTTTTTATTGTAAAGAATAATAAATACATTTTAATTTAATTCTTCATTTTAGCTTCTGTTTTTCGATGAAGAATATTTGTGAAATATTTCTTCAAACTTATGATTAAAATAAAAAATAAAAATACTCTGGCACATCTAGAAAATCTGTAGAATCAAATTTAAATCTTATATCAAAGTCTTTTGAATTTCTTCCCAAAAATTTGTTCTGGAAAATTTAGAAGAAATAATGATTTGGCTTTGTTAGAAATATAGCTTGGTCCAATTTGCTATATATTATTAAAAAAAAAATGCAGATTGGATTTTAACCTATTTAAAACATGTCATCAAATTCTACAATATATCTTAAATCAGGAAAAAAGACTAATGATGATCCATGATTTCTTTAGATTTTTTCAAAAAAATTCGAATTAGCTAGTTTTTTTATTTATTTTTTTCGGTTGAATTTTGAATTTTACAGAGTCGAAATTGAAGATAAACTGTTTCAAAATTTAATTTTCTTTTTTTTCCGTATTTTCTCCTCTTTTAAACCATTAAATTAGGTATTTTTTCATCAATTATTCTCTACAGAAAACCTTCTGTAAAAGGAAAAAAAAATGTACGACTGAATGACAGACAGATATACCCTTTTTTTTATGTATAGATTTATTTATTGAAGGTACATTTCTGGCAATTTATTTGAGTGTGTAACAAACTGGTAGCCCTTGCATTAATCAGTACCCAAGAAGTAGCTCTTGGTTTCAAAAAGGTTGGTGACCCCTGATCTATATGATTTCCCTGAGTGGTTGGACAGTACAGATTTGAAAAAAAAAATTATAAAATTTAAAATCTTTATCTGATTTTTTGGGAATCGATTAAGAATCATTACAAAAAAGAATCAGGATTTAATCAATAAGCTATTTTTTTTGACACCCCAAATGGATTGTATGAACAACACTATGTCTTTATTGTTGCACGATTGCGCCAAGTAAAATTCCTAGTTTGTGAACCCGTTCTCAAACAATTGCAATAAAAACTTTTCTGGTTTCTGATTCTGATTCAACACTAACTTTTTCGTTATTGGAATTGACTTATGCTGTCATTAAGTTGAAGTGGAGTGTTTATAAAAACAAAATGATTAAATGAGTGAAGATCAAGACACAGTAAGTCGACTGTAACTGGATACTTTCCAATATGCTTTTCTGCCTTGGATACTTTGTATCCGTAACTAATGTGCAAATATAATTGTTTGATTCTTGTTTATATGGACAAATGCCGTAGATTTAGTATGTCTAGCTTGTGTGATATATTGTGCTTAGCTGTGGTGTAGCTGCTCACTCCTAATAGCCTTTAGCACAGGTGCCAAACTCAAGGCCCACAACATAATTGTATCTGGCCCGCAGACACCTGGAAACGATGTGTCAATTAAGTACGTCATATTTTCTCACTAATTGTAATTGATTTTTTAAATTTTGATAGAAAAATATATGTACTGCTTGGAATTGTATAGTTTTTAAACCTTAATATCCAATATTGCAACAAATATTACAGTATATTATACTTTCCAAACATGTTTTTGTATAAATAAAAATACAAATACTTAACTTTACTGTAAACTACCCATGAAATTCATAGAAAGGACAATAAATGTTACGTTCTTTACAGCATCCATCCATCCATTTTCTACTGCTTATTCTTTTTTGGGGTCGCTGGTGCCTATCTCAGCTACAATAGGGCGGAAGGCGGGGAACACCCTGGACAAGTCGCAACCTGATCGCGGGGTCTTCTTTACAGCATATTACTGTAAATTGAAAAAAAAACTACTGTTTTTTGCGTTAAAATTCTGTTGACTGAGCTGCAGGTTTTTGACTGTAAAATCTACGATTGTTGTTTTTATGGTGTATTATTGTAAATGGAAAGACTGTTGTTTTTAACGGTAGAAAAACTGGCAGCTCAGTTGCCAGAATAAAAAAAGTACTTGTACTGTTTTTCCATTAACGATATGTTGTAAAAACCTATGTAAATTTAACAAAAAAATTCTGGAAACTAAGCTGCAAGCTTTTACCGTAAACCTCACCCCAAAAAACAGTGGTACTGTTTTTCCATTTACTGTAAAATGTAAAAAAAAAAAAAAAAAACATTACAGTAAAATTTTGTAAGTGTACATTTTTTTAAAGTAAAATGGACAGTCTACTTAAGATAATTTATATATGTAATAATGAAATCTAGAATGGATTAGAATGAATTGATTAACGTGGACCCCGACTTAAACATGTTGAAAAACGTATTCGGGTGTTACCATTTAGTGGTCAATTGTACGGACTATGTACTATACTGTGCAATCAACTAATAAAAGTTTAAATCCATCCATCCATCCATCCATTTTCTACCGCTTATTCCCTTTCGGGGTCGCGGGGGGCGCTGGCGCCTATCTCAGCTACAATCGGGCGGAAGGCGGGGTACACCCTGGACAAGTCGCCACCTCATCGCAGGGCCAACACAGATAGACAGACAACATTCACACTCACATTCACACACTAGGGCCAATTTAGTGTTGCCAATCAACCTATCCCCAGGTGCATGTCTTTGGAAGTGGGAGGAAGCCGGAGTACCCGGAGGGAACCCACGCATTCACGGGGAGAACATGCAAACTCCACACAGAAAGATCCCGAGCCTGGATTTGAACCCAGGACTGCAGGAACTTCGTATCAATCAGTCAAAAGGTAAATGCATACATTATTCGCTGTTACAAACGGCCCTCTGATGGCAGCCCGCAATGAAAACCAGTTCGACATCCCTGGCCTATAGCCTTTACTTTTTATAAATGACTAAAATACAAACTTATCTTGTGTGCTTCTTGGAGGATATTTAGATGTCAACAAGCTGTCCGGCTTTGCACAAGTAAACACGCTGCAGGACTGCTTGTATCAGAGTGTATAGTGGAGATTTTAGATGGAAAAGCCGAGTTGAGTTCAACCAGCATTTCGGAAAAGATTGTGCTCAATTTAACAGGTTCTGCTATATGTAGATTTTTTGTTTTCATTTGCGAGAGTACGCTAGAATGATAAAAGCAATTAAAAGAAATGGATGAAAAGTGTGTTTAAGTCTTTGAAATGGGTGGTTCTGAGGAACCCAGATCCATGAGCAATGTTACGAATGCTTACTTTTTATGCACTCACCCTACGCACAATTTTAAGAAAAAAGTAATAATGTGTTGCTAATTTACAGCCATAAGTGTGATCCATTTTCTATTATATTGCACTTCTCCACCTTGTTGTCCAAATACTGCAAACTATGAAGACTTTGTTGCAACAGCATGACATCACATTGGCACAAAGAAGTGAGAAAAAGCAACACTCTGGTCCATGAACGCATCTTAAGAAGCTGGAAGGATGACGTGATATGACAGAGGCAGCTGTGTAAAGGAAACTCCGTGTTTGGACAGCGGACCTTCTGCGCTTGTGTGCCACCTATTTCACAAAACCCGTCATCATCTGCAAAAGTGACGGCGAATCAACAGTTTTGACAAGTTCGCTGTAAAAAGTAAAAAAATGCACAATGAATCAGACGGGCGAGACGTTTACATCAAAGGCGCTTCCTCCCACCGCCCATTTGGCGCCCGGTCGCAGAATGTGGCGAGCCGGCGAGAAGCAACTCAGCACAGAGGAGGTCAGTGGACAGCCGCCATCTTGCACATTGCGGTGCGCGTGACCAACGTCTGTAGAAAGGTTCATTTCAAACTTAAACACAGAAAGCGGTAAGACTAGGGATGGGTATTGTTCAGATTTGAACCAATACGGTACCTGCCAATCGGTACCAGTACTAATCTTTAACAAATTTTCAGTAACTTTATCTTGTTTTGGATTATGCAAGCTATTTTTTTAAATGAGTCGTTTATGATAACTGTTGTGCAATTGTAAATCTTGTTTTATCATCATCATATTATCATTTGCAGATGTGACATTAAGTTGCAAAATTGGATATGAGAACCAACATGGACAAATAGAACAGACAAGCCATTGTAATGTCTGTTCGGGAAAAACAACAATCCTAATCTACAACTTGACTCCCCCGCAAGGCCTTGATGCAACAACAGGAGCAGGCTGTTTTGACTCTCAAAATGGACGCTTTTGACCTCCCTCCCTCCCTCCTCAACGACACCTGGAAGTTGAACTTTGCTTGCTTCGCATGCAGAACGGCCCGGGCCTATGGATACAACACCACTACACCCAAAGACAATGGGCATATATACACAAACACACACCCCACGCCTTCACCACCGCTTGATTCCCCTTTGGTGTGATGGACGGCTGAGTAGCGCTTTATAGGAGCAGGCCGGCCTACAGAGGGCCAACTCCCCCCTCTGTTGCGAGCTGTTGTGATCATATGTAACATGTTTATGTGTTTAATGAGGTGTTTTCCCTTGGACTAATTCCGGACCCCATCCCGAGGGTCCAGCCTTTGACTGAGATTTTTTACTCTTCCCCCCTTTCCCAATATCACCTTTTTCCCCACCTTTTTTAAAGAGCGCCTTAAGTGGCTGATCCATTGGCGGTCCTGTCTTGTCTTCCTGTAACGTATGTCTGCTTTTAATGGGACTGTGCTGAAAATGTCCTTTCAATTCTTATGTGTCTTGTACATGTTAAAGAACGGACAATAATAAATCATCCTGAAACCTGAATTACAGTTACAAGTCCAAGACATTAGAGGGCAGTAGTGTACAGTTTATGGTGTGTTTTCGTTGCACCCTAAAAAGTGTCAATACTAAGGGTGTAACAATTCGTTTTAACAACGATTCCATTTGATATTTGTGGTTGACGATACGATTCAGGGGACAATATTTTTTTAGAACGATACGGTCCGAAACGATTCAGTGAAGTCGAGTCAGTAACTTTTTCGCAAAATGATTTATAAAAAAAAATAAAAAATCAACCCTGCAGGTGAGGTTTTCCCTACACCTGTTATTTCTTTTAAGGAAATTATGTAAAAAAAAATGTTATGGATAAAAAACAAGTAAGAAAACAATAGCAGTGTATTCACATCTTATTTGAATAAAGTGCAACTAACATTTAGACTTAGACTTCTTTTTTATAGTCATTCAAATTTGAACTTTACAGTACAGATAAGAATAAAATTGTGTTGCATTAGCTCATTGTAGTGCAGAATAAAAAAAGCAATAAGGTGCAGATAATAAATAGATTACTGTACGGATAAATATATTGTACTTTTGCATATGCATCCAGGTTTATGGATGTATGTTATATTGTCCTTATATTCCAGCGAGTTAATCCATGTTTGGGGGGAATTGAGGGGATTATTATGATGCGCTCAAGAGTCTTCTGGCCTGATACAGAACCTGTAGGTTCTGCTACGGAGGCTGCAGAACCTCTTTCTCGAGTCCAGCAGTGAAAACAGTCTTTAGTGGGGGTGGGAGCAGTCTCTGCAGATGTTCTGTTTTTAAGTTGAATTAACAAGAGGAAACCTTTCCTGCTCTCATTTTCAGTATTCTGTCACCAACATTTTAAGAGTAGATGTACCTGCTAAATACAGATCCCAACCCGGCTACACAGTATCTGTTTTCTGCCCTGGCGTCGCCGATGACGGACAGCGTCCCAGGTGTGTGCAAACATGTATACACCATCATCCCTTTCGTTGGTGTTTGCCCCTGGCTTCCTAATTTCCATAGTCTCCTCCATCCATCTCTTGCGTTTCTTTCTTTCTCATGAAATAACTTTTCTCTGGCTTATAGTTGTCCTAACTTGCTCTGCTGTCACTTTCGTTCTTCTGTCAAGTCTTTTGTGGCTTAAAGTTAAGTTGTGACTGTAAATTATTGTGTGGTGTCGGCTTTTGCAATCATGCTGTAGCTGAACGTTTTTGTGCTGTTATTGTCATTGTCTTTCGGCGTTTGCATTTGTTATGACCTTTCTTGACCATCGTACCCAGCAGGCACAAGACATAAAAACAACGTTGAGAACCTGTTGAATTAGGCCCCGATGTTGAACAACTCAAAAATAACGTTGAAATAACATGATTTTTGACAACGTTTAATCAATGTTGGGTTCTGACGTTGGTTTGACCATAGAAATTTTGGTCATTTCCCTACCCAAACAATTACAACGTTAAAACAACGTACATTTTAACGACGTTAGTTTGAAAAGTTGAAATTTGGTCATTTCCCACCCAACAATGTAGATCAAAGGTTGGACATCAACATTGTCTCAACTTACAAATAAAGCTATTTTTTTACAACATTGTTTTACAGTCAGTTTTAAAGGACACGTATGCATAAACATTGTATCAATGTCCTATGCCTGTCACGTAGCTATCCACCATTTTTGTTTTGGTGACGTCACAGACAGGTAGACTGGACATTTAAAATCTTTTTAAAAGTGCAAAACCTTTAAAGTCTGCTGTTCTTGAATCCAATATTTTCCTTGTTCTAGTGTCGATAAAATCGATGACAAACCCTATTTTTGAGGTGATTAATCAAAATTGGTGCTTTTTAAAAACATGTAATTAAATTGTTTTAAGGGGGTTTCAGGTTTTTTTTTAAGCTGTATCCCTAAATTTTTGATCAGTTTATTATCAACGTATTTCAGTTTGTTTGTTTGCAATAAATTGCTTACTTAATTTTTTTGTCTCTTCTTCAAAGCTCGAATTAGAACCTTCTTAAGATACATCCATCCATTTCTACTGCTTGTCCCTTCTGGGGTCTTAAGATCCTACGGTGCAAAATGTAAATACTTGCAATCTTCAAATGCTCTTTGAGGAGAGTGCATGCAGAGATTTATTTTCTAAATTAAGCTAAGGCAAACTGTTTAATTGGTTTTAAGTGGTTAACTTCTTATATAACACTTGCATTTGGATCCTCAAAATTGACAAAATTATATGCAGCATGATTCATCTTAACAGTCACTTGCTGTAAAAGTTTTCATATATAATTTCCACGATATATTGACCTATAAATTGCCGATAAACGATATTGTCAACAATATTTCAAAACCAAATTAATTAAACATAATAATGCAAGTATACCCTATCAAATGCAATAAACGTGCATTCCCCACTTATTTTAACATTGTAATAGAAATGTAAACTTTTAAATATCCAAGTTAAATAAAACAATAAAAATATAAAATACGCTGTTAGAAACATTTCGGACAAATAAAATAAAGCAATAAAACAATAAAATAAGCCATATATTAAAATAAAATTAAATACAATGAATATTATGTCACCGTATAAAGGCAGGTAAACTAATTTTTACACTTTTATGCAGTAATATCAAAATATATGATGGTGAGAGTTTGACCCCGAAACCGATAGTTTCTATTTCCATTATCTCCTTTGGCCTGCATCATTATTAATGTGAACTATAGTTTAGCGATCACATACTGTACGCTCTCTAAAGCATACAAAACAAATATTTATACGACAACACACCAAAAGCACCACTGTTTGTGTCCAAGTCTCTGTAGGTTTGCTACTCAATGATGCGATGTGTAGTTTGTGCAAGATTAAATATTTGCCGAGCTGTAAATGTGTTCTGAAGTGCACCAATTTAGTGTGCGTTTAGAAGCTAGGTCAAGACCTGAGATGTTTAGTTGTCATCACACTCAAATACCTGAATCACACATCCATACAGAGCCCTCACCAGGGTTATAGATGTATTTTTTCCTTTAGACAATTCTATTCTCTAGAAGGCACAAACTGATGAAAAGCAACACAAACAGGTGTTAAAATATGCAAAATCATTGATTTATTTGCCCGTGTGCCACACTGAAACAACAGTCAGAGCAAACTATTAACTACTGCTCACTCTTGAGTACTAAAATGTTGTGGCATTGTGGACGGCAATAAAAAATGCTGGCAGTTACTTTAGGGCTCGGTGTGAAGGGTAACTCTGCAAAGTGAGAAATGACTGACTGGAATGTGGTGGTGTTGACCCCCGGCCTGCAATGGGTAACTGTGCGTGGGTACACCCCAGTCCAGGTATGAGCTCATGAATATGGATGAATTAAAACTGTGGATGGAGGCTGCCAAGCATATCTGCCAAAACAACAGAATTTTCCAAAGCTAGTATCTCCATTGGACCGTCAGCATGATTAAGACAAGAGTCAATACCCCTTACTTTGTATTTATACACTTAGTTCGAACAACTAACTTAATGTTTGAACAAATGTTTGACAATACAGGCACATTTACACTTAAAGCTTACCATGAATTGATTGACGTGGACCCCGACTTAAACAAGTTGAAAAACTTATTCAGGTGTTACCATTTAGTGGTCAATTGTACGGAATATGTACTGAACTGTGCAATCTACTAATAAAAGTATCAATCAATTAAAAGCTTAATTGATGCAAACAAGTCAGAATCAGGGCCCTGCGATGAGGTGGCGACTTGTACAGCAGCTGAGATAGGCTCCCGCAATCCCCTGCTACTCCAAAAGGGACAAGCGGTAGAAAATGGATGGATGGAAGGTCAGAATCAGGTGTCTACATTAGCCATTGAACAGTCCATCCAAAAACTTGTGATGCGGCGATAGTGCTATTTGACGCTAATTCAACTGACCACAACTTATCGGCTTCGCACCCCAACAGTCTTATTAAAACGTATGTCTGTTTCTACCAAAAAATCAACTCTTGATTGCTCAAAGGCACAATTGTCGCCCTCTTGTGTTGTTCAGACTTACAGTACAGGCCAAAAGTTTGGACACACCTTCTCATTCAATGCGTTTATTTTCATGACTACCGTATTTTTCGGATTATAAATCGCTCCGGAGTATACGTCGCACGGGCCAAAAATGCATAATAAAGAAGGAAAAAAACATATGTCGCACTGGAGTGTAAGTCGCATTTTTAGGGTGAATTATTTGATAAAATCCAACACCAAGAATAGACATTTGAAAGGCAATTTAAAATAAAATAAAAGAATAGTGAACAACAAGCTGAATAAGTGTACGTTATTTGACGCATAAAAAAACAACAGAGAACATGCCTGGTATGTTAACATAACATATTATGGTAAGAGTCATTTAAATAACATATAGAACATGCTATACGTTTACCAAACAATCTGTCACTCCTAATCAATAAATCCCATGAAATCTTCTTCCTCGATGTCGCTTCTAAACAACTCTGCCAACTCCAAAAGGTATGCGCCGCTTCCTGCTGCATATTTCACTACGTCCAGCTTGTAATCTGCAGTACATGATCTCCTTTTCGGTGCCATTTTTGTTCAGCCCTTCTCAGTTTTTATAAATTACCGCCGACGATGAAATGATCCATTTTAATAGCTATGGCAGTAGCATAGAGCAGTTAGCATTCCATGACCCACAATGCACTTCTGCCATGACCTTCCCCCGCCGAATTCTTATTGCCGACTGTGTGACGATTACGGACATTTTCTTCGTCTCTTCCGCGAATGAGATAAATAATATTTGATATTTTACAGTAATGTGTTAAAAATTTCACACATAAGTCACTCCGGAGTGTATGTCGCACCCCCGGCCAAACTATGAAAAAAACTGCGACTTATAGTCCGAAAAATACGGTACATAACAAGCCTGCTCAGTGGCCTAGAGGCTAGTGTGTCCGCCCTGAGATCGGTAGGTCGTGAGTTCAAACCCTGACCGAGTCATACCAAAGACTATAAAAATGGGACCCATTAACTCCCTGCTTGGCACTCAGCATCAAGGGCTGTAATTGGGGGTTAAATCACCAAAATTGATTCCCGGACGTGGCCCCCGCTGCTGCTCACTGCTCCGCTCACCTCCCAGGGGGTGATCGAGGGTGATGGGTCAAATGCAGAGAATGATTTTGCCACACCTAGTGTGGGTGTGTGAGACAACCATGGGTACTTTAACTTTACAGGTGTTCATTCATAATTTTGATGCCTTCAGTGACAAATCTACAATGTAAATAGTCATGAAAATAAAGAAAACACATTGAATGAGAAGGTGTGTCCAAACTTTTAGCCTGCACTGTACTACTTGTTCCTGTCTACCACGTTAATGGTGCAATCCGTTTACTACAGTCGGAGCTGGGACTGATGTCACAGCCGAGGTGAGAGTGTTCCAGTTACGATGTCGGAAATCAAGATGGCCAGACCCACGAAAGCTATTTTTGCGCTTGCCTTGTCTGAATATAAACAACTTACGGGAAAATATACACTCTTTCTGAAACCTTCAAACACGGTGGATGAAGAGAAATCACAGACGCTATTGTGAACGATGTACAGCCTACATACCACGTGGATTAAGTGTAGTTTACACTACAGTGACATTACCATATATAAATGTACAATAACACATTGTTTATGACTGATTTACTGTGACAAAAAACAATCAGTATTATAGAAGCGGATATCATTGTTTACATCCAGAGCAGCCATCTTTGAAACAAACGAGGAGGTGGTGAGAATGCACTGACTTTTTTGAGTCGGAGATCCGACCTCTCCACGGGCGTCCCTTTTAAAATTCCATCAAGGAACTTGGAAACTCTGACTTACCAGTACAAATGGAACGCGACATAAGCCTTCTGAGTAATGTAGTATAAAAACATTTAGCAACTCACCACTACTACTACTTTATTATGGGCTTGCTGCAATGCAAGCAGCCCATATTATTATTCCTCATAATTCAACTCTTATAATAGTTCCGAAAGTTTCTCTTACGCTTAATACGCAACAAACCGGCCAACGAACCTCCACATGTTATACCAGCGAAAAGGTCTCGTTTGCGCCGATGAGGGTACTTTAAATTGGGAACATTTTGTGTCACCATGGCAACGCTATTCAGGAATTTAAAAAATGGGCCAATTTAATGAGTACATTCATTTTATTGGACGATTGCTTTGAGAAAAATGCCCAAAAGACAAGATTACCTCCTCTTGTAGCTCAGCCATACTTTCACGTCATACTTTCTACTTGAACCCTGGCTAAAAAAATGTTGATGTCCAATTTGTGGTTTTGGCTGGATGGCCATCGGGGTTTTTCCATTAACACCTCTAAAAGGCCTTAGTGGCCACAAGCGTGGACAGCCTCTTTTAGCTCTTATTTCCAAAATTGTGTACACTACTGAATTGGGGTTTTATGCCGACACTTATACTGCTATCTGGTGGTGTCAGAAGAGTATAAAACACAAAAGGAATTTGGCAAAAAAAAAAGGTAAAAATAAAAATTTGCATGTCACTACACATGAAGTACATTTTTGTGTACTTATGGACTAAGTATATCATATTAAAAAGATGATTTTTAGTTTTTATTCTAATTAGTGTCTAATAATCCCAGATAGCAAAGAGAAATTAAAAAAGCATTTAAACAAACAACTTGGGCCTTAAGAGGTTAAAGCGGATGGCGTCCACTCTGCACTTAACTGTTGGCTTGCTAATTTTAGCATTGTAGCATGCTAACATTAAAGTGCAAACTTTGAGATAACTTTTTTTTCCCCTCTAATTACACAGCCATACAGCTTACAGTAATATAACTTGGTATGTGACGACTGCTAACTTTTAGCATGCTTATGCTAGCATGCTAACATTGACATGCTAGCTTTTTGAACTAATTTTACAACCGTATACCCTAGAGTCACATAACTTGGTATGTGACAGCTGTCAACTGTTAGTGTGCTAACGTTAGCATGCTAGCACGTTAACAATGAAGTGCACTATTACTTTTCGGTACAAATTCTGGCGACTGAACTGCCAATTTGTTTACCGTAAAATCTAATTACTTTTTTGGGAAAGAGTAGTCTTGCAGTCATGCCATTAATAACCTGGAGCTTAAAAAAGGTGATTGATTGAGACGTTTATTAGTAGATTGCTCAGTACAGTACATATTCCGTACAACTGACCACTAAATGGTAACACCAGAATAAGTTTTTCAACTTGTTTAAGTCGGGGTCCACGTTAATCAATATAAATATGTTTTAAATCTAGAAAGCCACCTTTTGACGGGCCAAGTGAAATGACAAGGCGAGCCAGATTTGGCCCACGGGTTCCATTTTGGGCATTCTTGGTGTAAAACAGTATCCACTGAAAATGATTCAACACACGGCCATTATTGTCTAAATAACTGGCAATACAAGTGGGCAGCAACATAATTGTGTGATGGTATTTGCTTCAAAGTCTCTAAAATTCTTCAAGATTAATTTGTCTCAATCAAATGTAATGATCGAATAATACTGAAGTTTATTAAGCAGCCAAGACTATTCTACTGCTAAAACTGCCTGAAAATGGTCATAATAACCGCATTGGACCAAGCGTAATAGCGGATAATTCCAAAACGGGCTTCTGAAATTCAACGTGACAGGCAAAAAAAGAAGCTTGTTTATGTTTCAAGACACACAACAACTCTGTAAACTGTTTAACCTCTCAGTTGAAGAATGATCTCACATCAAGAAAAAAACTGAATTTTTTTCATTGAGTTTATGCGAACTGACTCATTCAAGGTGGCCGGTTTCACTGTGACGAATGGCAAGACGGACCAATTCGGGCTGTTAATTGCAGTAAGCTGCGTTGATCATTCCCCTTCCCTGTACCTGACAGGTCGGCAGGGCGGGGGGTGCCTATGATCATTAATATTAGATCATTTTCATCCATCTCCCTGAACAAGAGGCCAGTCATTCAGGGTGGACCTCTCGCGCCCTGTTTATAACACCGATCAGAGCACATTACTGCACCTGCAGGGGGGAAAATGCTGCCTGTCATTAATTACATTGTCATTCATGGAAACCTCACATGAAGTGACCGCCAGCGAGGGCCGGCCCAAGGCTTTTTGTGGCTTTCAACAAGATTTAGTCTGTGCCCCCATTTTGGTCTTGATATTAATTTAGTAACACGGATATGATTGCCGCCTTATGAGTATTGTACCGTATTTTCCAGTCCATTGGGCGCACCGGATTATAAGATAAGCGGGTCTATTCAGGTCTATTTTCATACAAAAGTCGCACCAGCTTATAAGGCGCATTATGTTTTTTTCTACACTTCTTTGTGGTCTACATAACATGTAATGAGGGTTCTTTGGTCAAAATGTTGCAAACCTTATGTTTACAGACCATCTTCAAACCGCTTTCTGACCAGGATGCACCGTTTTGTGGGTGGGACCTATTTGCCTGCCTCCACTTAGACACTGTCTTTTCGCCATCATCTATGTTGTATCTGTATTTTTTAGCACTTCCATAGCGAGTCAACTGACTGATATAAGTTAAAACTGAATGATACTTTATATTACTACCATGAATTGATTAACGTGGACCCCGACTTAAACAAGTTGAACAACTTATTCGGGTGTTACCATTTAGTGGTCAATTGTACGGAATATGTACTGTACTGTGCAATCTACTAATAAAAGTTTCAATCAATCAATATTAGAAATGGCAACAGCAGATTCATACCATGAATTGATTAACATGGACCCCGACTTAAACAAGTTGAAAAACTTATTCGGGTGTTACCATTTAGTGGTCAATTGTACGGAGTATGTACTAAACTGTGTAATCTACTAATAAAAGTATCAATCAATCAATCAAAGAGGATGAATGCCCCATAACAAGAAGATACTGAAAAACAAGAAGCTTATCGATTACGGTTTTGACACGGACTACAGTGGCGGACGTGCGCAGGACTAGTGCAGATATCAAAAACACATCAGCAGGTACCAGAAGATAAGAAAAGTTGGTTTTGCATGATATTTCTATGCCACATCAATGTGGAATGCACTCCCAAAAGGTATAAAAGTAAGTGCATCTCTATCCTCCTTCAAAACCGCTCTAAAACAACACCTCCAGGCAACTTCAACACTTTACTAATACCCTCCTCCATTCACATCCCATCTCCCCGGATTATAAACAACTCAAATGTACTTCTAATGTATATACTTGTTCGTATGCTATCTGAACTCACTATGTTCTCTGCTGGCTGTACATATCCTACTAAATAAGACCTACACTGTTTCAATGTCCACATTCTCTGTTGATGCAATTGTTGATGACTGAAGTACTGATATCAACCAAAGCTCCTCATCCCACCCCCCGGATTGTAAATAATTCAATGTACATATTATGATGATTAACTTGTGTGATGACTGTATTATGCTGATAGTATATATTTGTACCATGAATTGATTAACGTGGACCCCGACTTAAACAAGTTGAAAAACTTATTCGGGTGTTACCATTTAGTGGTCAATTGTACGGAATATGTACTGACTATGTAGTCTACTAATAAAAAAAAAAGTATCAATAAAAGTATCAACAAAACGCCAGATAATATGTCTTCTAATGGGTGCCATTTTGCGGTCCGCATACAAACACACTTTAGTAAAACTTATATCTCTGACTACGGTAGCTGTAATGGGCTGACGATCCATTAAACGGTGTGGCTTCAAAGTCAGTTTGACAAATGTTTGAGTGCAGTGTGTAATGTTCTATATTTTAAATTAAAACATTTAAAGTTTTGGTGTTTACTTGAGTCATATTGCAGTCTACATATATCTCTTATGTGCGACTACCATCTACTGGTCACACTAATTACACCATGTACCAAATAAAACAGCTTCGAGGGCGGTAATCACAACCAGAATTACTCCGTACATTAGCCGCACCAGGTTATAAGGTGCACTGTCGATTTTTGAGAAAATGAAAGGATTTTAAGTGCGCCTTATAGTCAGAAAAATACAGTATTTGACAAAATAGACATTAGAAATTGCATTTTGTTTTGTAATGTCAAAACATTCTGAATTGGACATCCGACCCTGCAGTGTGAACATAACCAAAGTAGAAGAAACACGACAGAGCACGACAACTATGTGATGATCAGCTCCTGAAGTAAGCGGTCGCCATAATCATTTGTGGGGGAACACATGATGGTACGTTGTAGCCTTTAACAACCGCATAAAATGTTCATGGCAGGGGCGGGCGGACCTTGCCGCCAGCCATCATAGCCCCCACACTATTCGCGCACATCTTTGACACAGACCTCAGCTCATCCCAGAGGTCCTCCACTTTTGTCAGGTGACATAAGACAAAAGTGGCTGACCCCAGGCCGGTGTCTTGATTTTTTTTTTTCAGCCTCACTGCACATCATGGAAAAGTATTTAAAACATACACAAAGCGAGGTGGCACACCGGCCCCACTCAGTTTAAGTGCTTTTCACTGTCTGTGGTGTCAACATCTATTTCACACTTATCCACACCTCTAAGGAGGGAGAAATATGTTCCGTGTGACCTTTAGCAATTGTCAGATCAAGAGAGGCGATAGAGAGAAGTGAGGGGGAGGCGTGACCATGTATTCCTTACGTAACCTTTTCATTTTTCTTGGGAGATTGAAGGAGCATGCTCTTTATCAAAGACATGACGACCGGTTGCTCCACAGCTTACATACGAGGCATGTGGATCAGAAAGCCAAAACAATTCCTTTTGCAGCCAACAATCATGACACAGTGATTATGTGATGATAGATGCACCCTACTGGGAACCTACGTCCTCTGCAGTGGACATTTGTGTGTCGTGTTTTTCCTTCTTTAGAAATGTGTAATGCTGACAAAAAGGCATAGACCAGTGATTCTCAAGCTGTGGTACGTGACGTTGTGAGTTTAAAAGGAATCTGGCCGCAGGGAGAATTTCAATTAATTTTAAAAGTCATTTTTTTATGCTGCTGTGTAATCGCCATCTTGTGGACAACGCAATTGTTTCAGGCCTATAACCAATTGTCATGCTTTAATATCTATGTTGGGCTTGCCATAAGGTGGTGACTTGTCCAGGGTGTATACCGGCTTCCGCTGGAGTGCAGCTGGGATAGGCTCCAGCACCCCTTATGGCCCTGAGAGGGACAACCGGACGCAAAATGGATGGATGGAATGAAATAAAAGTGCAGCCAAAAACTTATGACCATCGCAAACAACCTTCCCTAGTCATGGTTTAAAAAATATATATTAACATCGAACCTACAAAAAAATGCCAACAGAAAAAGTCACACATAAAACACAACACAATTTGTGGATGTTATAAAAAACGTTATACACCATAAACATTTCAGACTAACACCCATTTGAATCCATTACAAATCATGATGGGAAAAAAATGCTAAACACTATTTCCACACTTATCCATGTTCTGCACATTTTAACTGCTTGATATTTCTGATTGATTACAAAACTTTAAGGAGGTTGTCATAGAAGTAAACAAGGTAGGAATAGTCTGATTATCCAATGATTTTAATTATATATCCGTTATATTAATATAATTTGTACAGCTATATTATATATATACACACACACACACACACACACACACACACATATATACATATACTGTATATAAAACAATTAGGACACAAACAAAATGGCCTTACTCCATAATTTCTATCAGTCAACACGCATGTGAACAAAATGTTCTCTACCTTCTCCGCTTAGCCACATCTAGTATGTGTGTGACAATCATTGTTACTTTAACTTTAAAGTTATGATAAAATATAGTAAGCACTTATTCTTCTGTTGCTTGGAAACTTTACATTAGTTTTGGGTGATACTACAAATTTGGTCATACCAATGGTGTTGGTCATACTACTGTGATATTTCAAAATTTCAAGATTGATGAATAATTCCATTTTTTATCACAATTATAACCAGAGAAAAACACAGGGTGGCCGTGTAAAAATATCAATTAAGTATTTAAATTATTTTCTACTTTTGGCTTTGTTTTAAATTCTTTGTTCGTTGCCCCTAAAGCCCTCCTGTGTTCAGACATCTTGTTCCTGAATTTGTACACAATAAAAAAAGACAAATCTTTTTTTAATAATATTAAAAATGTATATTGATAAAACCACTGTAGTAGGGCTGGGCGATATATCGATACAAACGATATATCGCAGGTTTGTTTCTGTGCGATATAGAAAATGGCCATATCGTAATATTCGATTATATGTTCTCCCACAGTTGCTATTAGCTGCGTTCATTACATTACTGGCGTTTCTCATTCCTTCTTGTGTCTCCTTCTCACGGAGACATAAAACAAGCCCGCCTTGTTACATACGTCACATAATGTCGCGCATGTAGCGTCACACGCTCTCGCCGAGAGCTAACGTTAGCATAGCTAACTTTAGCTGAGGCAGGTCGAGTTGCTTTTAGCTGCGTGCATTACACAACAGGCGTTTCTCACTCCTTCTCGTCTCTCCTCACGGAGACGGAAAACAAGCCAGAGTATGTGACGTATCACATACTCTGGCGAGTGTAGCGTCATACGCTCTTGCCGACCAGAAAGGTAGCAGCGTGGCTAACATTAGCTGAGGCAGGTCGTGCGGAGCGAAGCTTGTGACAATACAAGAGAGAGATGGTGTGAAACTGATCACAAATGGAGGAAGAACAATAAATGCCCAAAATAAAGAGCAGGGGGTCCATCATCTGGCTGTGGTTTGGCTTCAAGTGGGAAGATATTCAGCAGACAACAGCAATATGCAAAGTATGCAGCAGAAGTGTAACTACAAAAAGGTAGCAACACTATCACTTTGTTCTTTCATTTAAAAAGTCACCCGCAAGAGAACTAAGAGTATTTAATAAATACACTTTTGGTCAATTGACTTAGTTGTGACTTCCCTCTCTGCATGAAAGTTTAAAAGTAGCATATATTAATGCAGTATGAAGAAGAATGTTTTAATGTAGACACATAGAATTATCATGCTGCTGTGATTATATGCATCAAGTGTTGATTCAAGGCCAAGGCAAAATATCGCAATATATATCGTATATCGCAATATGGCATAAAAATATCGCGATATTAATAAAAGCAAATATCGCCCAGCCCTACAGTGTAGTACAGACTCTGTACTGTACTGTACTTAGTATCATTATAGTTAATATTTTTTCAAGCCGTCAACCTTTGTTTACTTTTAAGAGCTCTAGCTTAGTGGTTAGCATATCATCATACATTGTGTAGTTTAGCTATTCTTCGTCTTGCATGGATAATACTTGTAAGACACATAGTTGATTGTAAAAAATGTATATAATTCAATGTATATATTATGATGATTAACTTGTGTGATGACTGTATTATGCTGATAGTATATATTTGTACCATGAATTGATTAATGTGGACCCCGACTTAAACAAGTTGAAAAACTTATTCGGGTGTTACCATATAGTGGTCAATTGTATAGAATATGTACTGAACTGTGCAAATCAAATAATAAAAGTTTCAATCAATCAATCAAGTATGTTTGCCGCCACGGAGGCAAAGATTGCTGAATTTGAAATAGTTTCACACTTTGTAGGGACGTTGGCGGTTAGCCCGCTCGTAAAAATGCTATATTCGGTTGAGGAAATGTCTGTGGTTGAACCCTGCAAAAACTGAAATCTAAGTAAAATTAACTATCTCAAATAAGGGTGATATTTGCTTATTTA
>NC_084612.1:9583224-9588224 GCF_033978795.1 Nerophis ophidion | reverse complement strand
CAAGCTATGGAAGCTGCGATACTATAAACCAGCTTGAATGTGAAGCAGTGAAACAACAAAATAATAGATGTGTTGTGCACTTTAACAAAATGCTAGTAGGAACCAGGCTGCAAGAGTAAACTAGCAAATAGATTAATAAAGTCAGGAATGACAGCCATAGATAGACAACACATCTTAAAAGGCACAAAAATGTAATCAAGGATGCTTGCTTCAAAAGTAAACGTTTATTCTTTCACTTAGCAGGGAACTACAGTTCTCACGTATCTAGTCTTTCATGTACATCTATGCTGCATGCACTACATCGAAAAACTGGAAACGAGGCATTACTGCATATGTCGTAACCAATACGTTTGATGTAACGTGGCACGCTACTTTTGATGAGGTACTATGTCAAAAAAACAGCGTCAGAAGCAAAGCAAGTTCAAGGTGGAAATATCTCTTTACTAATGAAAGCAAAAACCAGCTCAGCACTAAAATTAACTTGATATCAAATAGAAAGAGAATACATCACCAGGCAAACACACGTCTGTGTACACACAGACACAAACTATTAAAACAAGGAAATAATTGACAAATCAAAGATTGGAGTGACAAGGCTGTCATCCTACAGTACCTTGTTTGTGGACAAGATATGACAGACATCTAAGCACATTTACTGTATTTTTCGGAGTATAAGTGGCTCCGGAGTATAAGTCGCACCTGCCGAAAATACATAACTTAGAAGGAAAAAAACATATATAAGTCGCACTGGAATATGATTCGCATTTTTGGGGGAAATTTATTTGGTGACATCCAACACCAAGAATAGACATTTGAAGGCAATTTAAAATAAATAAAGAATACTTAACAGCGGGCTTGTACGTTATATGACGCATAAATAACCAACTGAGAAGGTGCCTGGTATGTTAACCTAACATATGGTAAGAGTCATTCAAATAACTATAACATATAGAACATGCTATAAGTTTACCAATCAAACAGTCACTCCTAATCCCTAAATCCCATGAAATCTTATACATCTAGTCTCTTACGTGAATGAGCTAAATAATATTTGCTATTTTACGGTAATGTGTTAATTTCACACATAAGTCGCTCCTGAGTATAAGTCGCACCCCTGGCCAAACTATGAAAAAAAACTGTGACTATAGTCTGAAAAATACAGTAATCTTTTTATTACTCGTAAAATATTCAATAGAAGCTGCTGTCCCTGTAGGCAAAGTACCGCTGCTAAACTCACAAACACAGCTGAGCTAATGCTAATGCTGTCTGGGCGCTGAAGCAACATTCACTTGGCAACAGGTACCGCCTTTTAAAAGGCACATACACACACACACTGCTCTCATGAAACTTCTCTCACCTGCAGAATTGTTTTTATTTCTTTTTTTTTTTAAGTAACTCATTTACTTTTCCATCCATCCATCCATCATCTTCCGCTTATCCGAGGTCGGGTCGCGGGGGCAGCAGCCTAAGCAGGGAAGCCCAGACTTCCCTCTCTCCAGCCACTTCGTCTAGCTCTTCCCGGGGGATCCCGAGGCGTTCCCAGGCCAGCCGGGAGACATAGTCTTCCCAACGTGTCCTGGGTCTTCCCCGTGGCCTCCTACCAGCTGGACGTGCCCCAAACACCTCCCTAGGGAGGCGTTCGGGTGGCATCCTGACCAGATGCCCGAACCACCTCATCTGGCTCCTCTCGATGTGGAGGAGCAGCGGCTTTACTTTGAGTTCCTCCCGGATGGCAGAGCTTCTCACCCTATCTCTAAGGGAGAGCCCCGCCACCCGGCGGAGGAAACTCATTTCGGCCGCTTGTACCCGTGATCTTATCCTTTCGGTCATGACCCAAAGCTCATGACCATAGGTGAGGATGGGAACGTAGATCGACCGGTAAATTGAGAGCTTTGCCTTCTGGCTCAGCTCCTTCTTCACCACAACGGATCGATACAACGTCCGCATTACTGTAAACGCCGCACCGATCTGCCTGTCGATCTCACGATCCACTCTTCCCTCACTCGTGAACAAGACTCCTAGGTACTTGAACTCCTCCACTTGGGGCAGGGTCTCCTCCCCAACCCGGAGATGGCACTCCACCCTTTTCCGGGCGAGAACCATGGACTCGGACTTGGAGGTGCTGATTCTCATTCCGGTCGCTTCACACTCGGCTGCGAACCGATCCAGTGAGAGCTGAAGATCCCGGCCAGATGAAGCCATCAGGACCACATCATCTGCAAAAAGCAGAGATATAATCCCGTGGCCACCAAACCGGATCCCCTCAACGCCTTGGCTGCGCCTAGAAATTCTGTCCATAAAAGTTATGAACAGAATCGGTGACAAAGGACAGCCTTGGCGGAGTCCAACCCTCACTGGAAACGTGTCCGACTTACTGCCAGCAATGCGGACCAAGCTCTGGCACTGATCATACAGGGAGCGGACTGCCACAATAAGACAGTTCGGTACCCCATACTCTCTGAGCACTCCCCAAAGGACTTCCCGAGGGACACGGTCGAATGCCTTCTCCAAGTCCACAAAGCACATGTAGACTGGTTGGGCAAACTCCCATGCACCCTCAAGAATTTACTTTTCCTAGTAATTAAATACATTATACAGTAACAAATGACTATTACTTTTTAAAAGTGGTATTCGTTACTTACTCCTTAATTACTTACTTTTTAAAAGTGATATTCCGAACACTAGTCATTAACCATTTTTTCAATTATTATAAAACTTTAAATATCTATTATAGGGATGTAACGATAAAAGGTATTAATGATAATCGTGGTAAAACTCTGAGCGGTTAGTATTACCGTTATAATTATCCATCCATCCACCCATTTTCTACCGCTTGTCCCTCTATTATAATCATTGAAAAACCGGGATTAATAATTGCACTTCAATAAAGTCACTGGCACCAGTTCACTAGTGTAAATGCTAACATGAAAATAAGAGACTTTTAACGTTTATCCCCATTAAGAAATTACATACCCCAATCTAAACATCTTTAAACACATAACTGCGTGAACAACTAAGATATTAATTTGTCCATATCAAAAGGTACAAGCTGTGCCCTTTTAGTCCCGAGTGATCGTCTTATTCTGTTAAGGTGGTTTTACAATGCATTCATGGACCGCTGAACAGAGTAGGACATCACAACGCCCACCAGAAATAATTATTAGAGTTGACTAGTTTCGCACTTTTCATTTAAATACATCTTTAGGTGTTAAATAAAAAATAATATCTAAAATAATAAAGGGTTCGCCATTAAAACAGCTAAAATACTAAGACTAAAACACTATCAGTAAAGCAGAAGAAACACAAAGAATGCAAGTTAAGTGTGTCTATTAAGTTTGGATATTTAAAAAATAGCTAGTTTCAATCATTTCCGTGCATGCATGAGTACTTTTTGAACATATTCAACAATACGGAGATAACTGTGGTATGAAATGTTCATCCCTAATCTATGATGATATTTTTTAGGTGTGTGGGAAAAAATCGATTCCAATACAAATCGAATCGTTTACGTTGTGCGATTCAGAATTAATTCTCATTTTTTAAAAATCGATTCAATATTTTTATGTAATTTTTTTTTTTTTTAATCAATCCAACAAACCACTACACAGCAATACCATAACAATGCAATCCAATTCCAAAACCAAACCTGACCCAGCCACACTCGGAACTGCAATAAACAGAGCAATTGAGGAGACAAACACGACACAGAACAAACCAAAAGTAATGAAACAAAAACGATTATCAACAACGGTATCAATATTAATTATAATTTCAGCATAGCCGTGATTAAAAATCCCTCACTGACATTATCATTAGACATTTATAAAAATAATAAAAAAAGAACAATAGTGTCACAGTGGCTTACACTTGCATCGCATTTCATAAGCTTGACAACACACTGTGTCCAATGTTTTCACAAAGATAAAATAAGTCATATTTTTGGTTCATCTAATAGTTAAAACAAATTTATATTATTGCAATCAGTTGATAAAACATGGTCCTTTACAATTATAAAAGCTATTTTTTTTTTTTTAAATCTACTACTCTGCTGGCATGTCAGCAGACTGGGGTAGATCCTGCTGAAATCCTATGTATTGAATGAATACAGAATCCTTTTGAATCAGAAAAATATCGTTTTCGAATCGAGAATCGAATAGAAAAAAATGTATATATTATCGAATCGTGACCCCAAGAATCGATATTGAACCGAATCGTGGGACACCCAAAGATTCACAGCCCCAATATTTTTATACCTTAACCTCCTGAAAAGTTGTGGATATTTGTTTTTGATCTATATCAGACCAAAAACAAAAAAGGTCCACTGCACTTGGTATGATAACAAAAATCTTTGCAGAGTTCAGACCGCACTGAAAAAAATCCAAAGAACCGGACCAGACAAGCCTTGATAACCACAGGATTGATGCCTTGCGATACCCAAACCAGCCGGTTTACTGTCTTTAACAGTCAAACTGTCGGCAGCTGCGTGGTGCTCATTTCCATACAGTAGGCTTGACGAGGAAGAAGCCGGAACACGACGAGGAGGATTTAAATCTTGCCGCGTGTCTCCGGGCGTGAGTGACTGATTACAGTGGAAGTGGCTTGTGTCTCTAATCTGGTACCACTGTTAGACAGAGCAAAGACCCGGCTCTATGTACAGCTATGCAGTCTGATCAAACCCATCATGTGACAGGCAACCTCTTTCAATGACAACGATTTCACCGGCTCTCTGTCCCTTCCGGCTCTGTACTAGATCCTTTCGTGACGCCGGCGTAGTAGAGTATTGGATATACAGATGATGTGCCATCCAGGTTGGGAGCCAAGAGGGTAAACTCCGGGCTAGTTGGTTGACAACTGGGACAATTACCATAACCTCGCACTAAACACAAAGATTGGGTGTGTTGTCTGACAACACACTTCAAGGCCGTTTCGCCTGTGTCGCACACTCCCGCACGACTGAAGCAAACATATCAGAAGATCACACAGCCGAGAGGAGCCGGCCT
>NC_084612.1:9390724-9578224 GCF_033978795.1 Nerophis ophidion | reverse complement strand
AAGTGGCAAAGCTGTATTTTCATTTGCACTTTAATTTTAATGACAGTTTATATAGGAATCATATATATTATTCATTAATAGTTGTGTTTGAATTAGTTTATTTTAGCACTGTGCAATTGTGTGTAAATTAAACCGTTTTTATAACTTCATTCTTTTGCAGTATACCTAACCCAGGCCTAGGCAATTATTTTGATTCAGGGGCCAAATTTTGAGAAAAAAAATGTGTCTTGGGGCCAGTATATCCATATATGTATGTATATATACACAAAATCTACTGTACAGTATGTGTGCTTTGCTCCAATTTTTAGGAACACTAATACAAAACCTCACAATAATGTCTGAATGCTAAAACGTTATGACAGGCCGCCTTGAAACACAGAATGGAGTTTTACATTTTTTTACTGAGAGACACTCAGAATGTACTTGAAAAACAAGAATGTGGGATATACAATAGTGACTATGAACGATAAATCACTGAATATTGTCAACAAAAGCATGTCACACATCCTCTCCATCCACATATTTTACAATTAAGGGAAACGCAACAAACACGGCAAAATATGAGCGCGAAGGGTGAAGAAAAACAACAACTACGATCTGATATATCTGATGTATCACTAAGCTTTATAACTTTGTTGTAAAAATCTCCTTCCGCGTCTGTCCCTGACACCCACATTTCAGGCTGGCCGCTCTGGAACACTCTGTGGAAACGCTCCCCACCCACACTGAGCTGCTGTGAATTACATTGCCATAGTAACTAATTACATGACCATAGTAACTCGTATATCATGCAGATTCCAAGCATTGATAGACTTAGTATAGTTGAAGACTTAGGGTCATTAGAAAACATCACTGCACATCATGATGGCAGCTACACTTTCCATCTTAAAGATCCAAAACAATTATTTGGGAATGTCCGGCGGGCCAGATTGAAAAGCTGAACGGGCCGCATGTGGCCCCTGGGCCTTAATCTGCCCAGGTCTGGCCTAACCCAAGGCTTTATCAAAATTCTTGTTTAACCTATCAAGTCATTCACAGGCTGAATCTTAAGCTCTGTGGTTTGGTTCCTATCTACCATCCCCAGCATGCCCACAACACTCGGAACTTAGATCTGATAACAGGTAAACATCGTTTACTGGGTTGTACCGCTCAGTGTCGTATGCAGGGGACCAAAGATTTGGAACCAGCTTAATGAGAGCCTCAAGATGCTGTATCCATTCTCCAACTTCAAAAAGAAACTAAAAAATTACCCATTAACCACATATCTTTAATGCCTCATGTGGGGTAGACTACTGTTGGGTTTTGCATGGTTGAATGAATGTATGTATGTCTTTAGTACTACTATCTTGTGTTTATCATATAGCGTTGTTTTGTTTTTTTGCTTGCTACCATGTTTCATCTTTCCATGTATATATTGTCCTTTGGACCCCCTATCAAAAGCTTCTTCTAGCTTATTTGGGGGGCCTTTTCACATACCAACATCTTTAAATGATGATATTCACCACTATTGTAAATGTTATATGGTATTGTGAATAAACTTGTAACATTTATATATGATCAAGAGTAAAATTACTAACTCAGTGTTCATATTTAAGTGCCCCCGGGCTCTCTGTAAGTGGAAAAGTTGGGCCTCGAGGTCCAGAAGGTTAAGAATCCATGTTTTATAGTATCATGACCACCATTTATTATTTGAATGTAAAATATGGCAATTTCAAATGTAACCAGTACTATGTGAGGAATGCATTCACGAGTGGGAACACTTCACCTGTTGATAAATCATTGGTGGTTAAAATTGTGCAGATCCCAAATTGAGCTTCTTACTCAAACCATGCTCAGTCAGGGTGGACAAAATAAGCCAAATCCAGCTGCACAAAGTCAACTACGTGAACAACTACACCACCACTGGCAACACTAGTAATAAGGATGACTTTGCATTCGGAACAAAACCTTCCCGAAGTTCAGTTCAGCTCAGTTTCTGACCTGTTTGTTTTTTAAGTGTGAATCACACTGAAAGGCCCCTCCTGGAATGCCACCCCCTCGTCTTGCTCCTCATTAGCCCAGATATAAATCACACTCCGCCAGTGCCCAGAGGTGAGAAGGATGAGAGTGGAGGTGAGCTTGAAATAATGCTTATGTCACGGCAGGTCAGCCCTCCATTATGGCCGTTTCAAAAACTATTAATCTTGCTTGTAGTCAGTGGCCTAGAAATAATTACTTCATCTAACCTATGTAATACAGCATGACCAACAGTCGGGCCTGGTCAATTTGAGGCTGGGGGAGGAGGGTGGCAGGTTCGATGGGAGAAAGAAGCCACAAATTACCAGGGCCTGTCTCCTGCTACGCGGGTGAGTGATGCCCCGCTCACTTTAGTAAAGACGGCCTTTTTACGCTTGCAACACTGATTTAGATAAATGCACAACACACACACGCACACACATGCACACACACACACACGCACACACAGGGGCTAAATGGTGTATGAGCAAACAGAGTCTGTGCACATGTTAATGACTGATCAAACGGCAGCCTCGACGCGAGAGGAAGACATTTGTTTTAACGGCAGGGTTCAAAGCCATTTCAAAATAAGAGCGCAACGAATCACAAGCTATAAAGCTCAATTATGCTTTTGTTGTCACACGAGAAGGGCTGTTTGAAAATAAGACCAAACAAATCACATTGCTTTAATAAAGTGAAGCCTGAGCAATAAACATAGCGATTTAAACGACCAGTACCGGACGTTGCAAATAATACATACTGTAGATGTAATGTGAACAAACTTGTACAAATTATACATTGGTTGTTTTTTTACAACAAATAATTTTATATTTTCTTTAAATAGTTTTTAATGAAAAATACTTACATTGCCGATTTCCTGCATAATGTATTATCTATAAAATATAATGGTATTATATCAGTTGTTTTTATTTACAATTACATGTATTCATTTATTTTAAGTTATATTAAGATTTATATTTGATATTAGTATATTTTTCATTGTTAAATTAATCTGTAATGGGTTGGAAGAGTACCTTATCGGCAAAAGACTAACGTATATTATTGCTGAAAAACTTTATTTTTGTATTTTTATTTTTATTTTTTTTTAAATCAAGCCAACCTTATTTATAAAGCAATGGCAAGTTACAACAGTATTTTAAACAAAAACAAAAAAAATTGGCACAACATATTGCATTGCATTAAAGACTGAGGAAAAATCCCGCTTTTGAGGTACCCACAAAGCAGAAAAACTATAAATGAATGTCATTAAAAAAATATATAAAATATATATGTATGTGTATAAAGGCTAAAATCAAATAAATAATAAATCTCCCCCAAAATTTTGAAAATAATAATAAAAATAGCAATAAATACAATAGAAAAAAAGTGAGAAATTAAAATTAACAACCTATTAAGAGTTCAAAATTATCAGTAAGAAAACTGATTAAAAATGTTAAATCACATTATTAATATTGTATTTTTTATCAATATAAATTCCATGTAATAATTATATTGTTTTATCCAAACAATGTATTAAATCATTTTATTTCAAAATTAGCATTTTCCAAAATATAACAGTTAAACCCAATGTACTGGCCAGAAACCAAAGTCATAAAAATGAATCAGCTAAGGCTGCGCTCCAAAAGAAAACACATTTTATCCGTCATCTTAATGTTTGCCATCCATCCATCCAACCATCCATCTTCCGCTTATCCGAGGTCGGGTCGCGGGGGCAGCAGCCTAAGCAGGGAAGCCCAGACTTCCCTCTCTCCAGCCACTTCGTCTAGCTCTTCCCGGGGGATCCCAAGGCGTTCCCAGGCCAGCCGGGAGACATAGTCTTCCCAACGTGTCCTGGGTCTTCCCCGAGGCCTCCTACCAGCTGGACGTGCCCTAAACACCTCCCTAGGGAGGCGTTCGGGTGGGATCCTGACCAGATGCCCGAACCACCTCATCTGGCTCCTCTCGATGTGGAGGAGCAGCGGCTTTACGTTGAGCTCCTCCCGGATGGCAGAGCTTCTCACCCTATCTCTAAGGGAGAGTCTCGCCACCCGGCGGAGGAAACTCATTTCGGCCGGTTGTACCCGTGATCTTATCCTTTCGGTCATGACCCAAAGCTCACGACCATAGGTGAGGATGGGAACGTAGATCGACCGGTAAATTGAGAGCTTTGTCTTCCGGCTCAGCTCCTTCACCACAACGGATCGGTACAACGTCCGCATTACTGAAGACGCCGCACCGATCCGCCTGTCGATCTCACGATCCACTCTTCCCCCACTCGTGAACAAGACTCCTAGGTACTTGAACTCCTCCACTTGGGGCAGGGTCTCCTCCCCAACCCGGAAATGGCACTCCACCCTTTTCCGGGTGAGAACCATGGACTCGGACTTGGAGGTGCTGATTCTCATTCCGGTCGATTCGCACTCGGCTGCGAACCGATCAGATGTTTTGGTTCGAACCGAACCGATGTTTGCCGTAAAAAAAAAAAAAAAAAAAAAAAAAAAAAAGAACACAAGCATCTTCATTTTACGCCCTAAAATCACCTCAAACTGCCAATGCTGCTCAACAGTGCCCCCTGGAGTGGCTCCTCCATTCCCAACACCATCCATCGGCTAATAACCGTCTTTATTATATTTCCACCTCAAACGGCGTAAAAGACATCTATTGGAGAAACCCACACACTGAGGAAACACTGTCCCTGCCGGTGCATACTCAGCCTCCATGAGCGTCACAGGAAGTATGTATGGAGTGACATAAATGCATGCACCCCGCCAGTGGCTGTCACAGCTGGCGTTGCAGGTGCAAATTTAATTAGTCAAGGTGAAGTCTCCCTTGTTGTCTAAGAAGGCGGGATAAGGACGAGGAAGAGGAGGTAGGAGGGGTTGCTCGCCAAGCACGACTGTAAACACGAGCTATAGCCTAATCAGGTGTCACCGCCGCATTTGATCATCCCGCTAAAACTTGTCACGGATCCCCGGCAGAGAGTGGGCCGCGGGGGGAGAACAAAGGGAAGGAGCTGTCACGGCAACGGGAGGGTGCTGGTGCTGATGGCGGTGTTGTTGGATGAAGAGTTTGCCCATTAGCCGAGCTCCACACTTCCCGTCGCCTCGTTTGTTTTTCCTTCTCGCCGAAGGAGGCTACCCCGTACAGTCCTCGCTACCTACGCGGCGCACCTGACTGTTTGCTGTCGACTGCACTTCGGATCCGAGTAAACCTCAGCTGCAGCTGTCACCCCGCTCCTGCCTCACAGCAAACATCCCCAAAGAAAACCTCCAAAGTAGTGCGCTTCTTTTGTTTACCTCCGCAGAATAAAAGGAACATATGTACAGAGATGCAAGCTGTGTTGTTTTTATCAAGCGCCATCGCAAGTAGTCTGGTTGTGTTATACTCGATACTGTATACATCGAGTGGAGATCAAGACCAAGGCAGAGTCAAAACCAAGTGAAGACTTGGAGGGCTTCAGGCGGAGTTAAGAATAGGACCAAGGCAGGTTCATACTAAAACAGTTTTAAATAATGCATTAAAGAAGGGCTGGGCGATATATCGAATATACTCGATAGTCCGCGGTTTTGTGTCTGTGCGATATAGAAAATGACTATATCGTGATATTCGAGTATACGTTCTCAGACAGTTGCTTTTAGCTGTTGGCTTTACACTACAGCATGGGTGTCAAACTCTGGCCCGCGGGCCAAATTTAATTTAATTTGGCCCTGGAGGAAATATCAAATTAACATTAGAGCTGTCCCGCCGGTATTATACACCGCATTCACCGCTAATGCTCATACTTGCCAACCTACCGATTTTCCCGGGAGACTCCCAAAGCTCAGTGCCCCTCCCGAAAATCTCCCTGGGCAACCATTCTCGTGAATATCTCCCAATTTCCACCCGGACAACAATATTGAGGGCCGTGACTTAAAGACAATGCCTTTAACGTTCTCTACAACCTGTCGTCATGTCCGCTTATCCTCCATACAAACAGCGTGCCGGCCAAGCCTCATGATATAAGCAGCTTGTACACACTCATAAGTGAATGCAAAGCATACTTAGTCAACAGCTATACAGGTCACACTGAGGGTGGCCGTATAAACAACTTTAACACTGTTACAAATATGCACCACACTGTGAACCCACACCAAACAAGAATGACAAACACATTTCAGGAAAACATCCGCACCGTAACAACAGAACAAATACCCAGAACCCCTTGCAGCACTAACTCTTCCGGGACGCTACAATACACGCTACCACCTAAAAGGTTAATTTGTTCAACCTTGGCCCGCGGCTTTGTTCAGTTTTAAATTTTGGCCCTCTCTGTATTTGAGTTTGACACCCCTGCAACAGTCTGGTCTCACTCTTTGTCTCTCCTCAAAGAAACATAAAACAAGCGCACCTTCCTACATACATCACATACTGTCGCGCGTACAACGTCATACGCAGAGAGCAGAGAGGTAGAGACATGGCAAACATTAGCTGTGATGCTAGCGGAGTGGTGCGAGTGGTAATGTGAGAGAGAGAAGGTGCGAATCTGGTAACAAATGAAAGAATAATAATTCTCAAGAAAAACAGCACAGAGTCCATCGTCTGGTGGTGGTTTGGTTAGAAGATATTGAACAGACAACATTAATATGTCAAGTATGTGGCAAAAGCGTTGCTACAATAAGTAGCACTACTGCTAATTTGTAGCATCATTTAAAAAGTCACCCGCTAGAGAATGAAAAGTGCTTGAAACTCTGCATGGCAACATCTCCGGCCCGTGCCACACCAACAAAATGCCCGGGCAACAATTTAAGTCTTGAAAAACTCAACAACAGAAGGAGATAAAATCTTCGCTTTGTCCTCCGCTACCACTTAGCGAATGACAAACACTATTGGATTTCCTTTTATGCAGCTCATTTTTATTTGACATTTATTGAAATAGCTTGTGTGACATCATGCACAAAAGTGCACTTTGTTGTTTTACATTATTGTAGTAGCGTTCTGTACACTTTAATTTAGTGTTGTTTTGATATTTCATCTGAGTGACATCATGCACAAAAGTGCACTAATAGCTTGTTTTAAAATGTCTGACAATCTTGCACTTTCTGTTTTGTAAAAGACATGAATGTTTGTGCCACTGCTTAATAACTGCTTAATAAATACAGTTTTGGTAAATTGACTTGTGATTTCTTTCGCTGCATGAAAGTTTAAAATGAGCATATATTAATGAAGTATAAACAAGAATGTTTTAATGTAGACACATAGAATCATCATACTGCTGTGATTATATGCATCAGGTGTTAATTCAAAGCTAAGGTAAAATATCGAGATATATAGTGTATCGTGAAATGACCTAAGAATATTGAGATACTAACAAAAGGCAATATCACCTAGCCCTACATTAAAGTTCCTTACTGCCTAAAATGCAGTATTCTTAGTTCCAATTCTCAATCTCGACTCCACTCCCAATCTGTCCTGACCAATGTTCCCTCTAGGGCAGGGGTGTCTAACTCATTTTAGCTCAAAGGCCGCAGGAGGGAAATCTGTGAACACGCGGGCATGACTATTAAAATCACGGCATTAAAACTAAAAAATAAAGACAACTTCAGATTGTTGTCTTTCTCTTACTTTGGCGAAAGACAGAACAAACACATTCTGAAAATATTACAATACAAATATATGAAAAAAATACCGGCAGTGGTACAATTTAGATCCCTTAAGGAAAGAATAAAGTGAATGAAAGTTTAATAATAATAATAACAGAATACATTTACATATGCATAAAAAAGGGGTTTCTTTTGTATTATTTTTTTAATGAATTAGGTAATGTTTATGACAACCTTTATCCAAAACACAATAAAGAATGTGAGATATAACAGGATAATGCATACATTTATCATTTGTTTTCAGAATGCTTACAAAAAAGTGTAACCCCAAAAATTGACTGTGGGACTCAATTTTTATGACTTTGAAAATTCCTAGCGCCAACATTGATGGGAGTATTGGTGCGTGCAAAATAGCAGCAGGAGGCTGTGGCCTGCAGGCTGGTTCTAATAATCAAATATCATGCCGGGGGCCATAGATCATTCATTCGCGGGCCAGATCTGGCCCGCGAATGAATGAACTGCTCTACGGCAAGGGTTTCAGACAAATTTTTGCTCAAGGGCTGCATGGAGGAAAATCTACTCCCATGTGGGCCGGACGGGTAGAAATCATGGCATGGTAACTTAAAAATACAATTACGACAACTTCAGATTGTTTCCTCGTTTCCAAAATGGAACAAGCGCATTCCAAAAATGTACAAATCACAAGTAATCTTGAAAAAGCAGTCCAACTTATTGTAAAAATTCTGAAGAAGAAATTGGTGTAGTTTCAAAAACACCATGAAGAACACAATGAACTTAGACTTCATCTCAGATTATCTACAAAGCAATTCAACTTTAAGCCACAGCCCATCTAGGATTGAACAAAAAACAAAATAAGGCCTACCGTATTTTCCGGACCATTAGAAGGCACACTGCTGATGAATGGTCTATTTTCGATGGAACATAACAATTGTGTCGTTTACTTCAGTCATATTGCAATCAGAGCAATTGGATTCGATAATACTTCTTCGAGCTGGATGCAATCTTACTTGGAGGGGAGGAAACAGGTTGTACAGGTGAAGGGCACCGTGTCCCCTCCCCTTCCAGTAAGATGTGGAGTCCCCCAAGGCAGTATACTACGACCTTTACTGTTCCTAATATACGTAAATGACATGCCATCAGCATGCCACTGTGAATTGTTCCCGTCTGCAGATGACTCGGCCCTGCTGGTATCCGGCAAGGAGAAGTCACAGGTGGAACAAATCCTCAGTGCTGAACTCCTTAATATTTGCACCTGGCTTGCTGACAACAAACTATCATACACTTAGACAAAACAGAATCCATCATATTTGGGTCCCATATCAACTTTAGGAAAGTCAGTGACTTCACTATAAAAGTGGGTGACATTGTTATCACAAGGAAAGATGAGATCACCTACCTAGGTTCCATTCTAGAGGCTAATCTTTTCTGTGATAAAATGGCCACAAAGGTAATCAAAAAGGTCAACCAAAGAACAAGATTCCTCTACAGAATCTCCTCTCTGGTCAACAAAATCACCTTGAAGATTCTAGCGGGAACTCTCATTCATCCCTTTTTCGATTACGCTTGCACCTCGTGGTACCTCAGCACCTCCAAAACCCTCAAATCTAGACTCCAAACATCCCAGGACAAGCTAGTCCGGTTACTTTTAGACCTCCACCCCAGATCACACCTCACTCCAACCCACTTCTCCAAAGTGGGCTGGCTCAGGGTGGAGGACAGAGTAAAACAACTTGCAATGAGCCTATTCTATAAAATCCGCGACACCTCCCTGATACCGAAGTACATGTCAAACTACTTCCTTAACGTAAATGACCGCCATAACCACAACACCAGGGGGAGCTCCACAAACCACGTTAAACCCAGATTCCGATCTAACAAAGGTCTTAACTCATTCTGTCTATGCCACATCAATGTGGAATGCACTCCCAAAAGGTATAAAAGAAAGTGCATCTCTATATTCCTTCAAAACTGCTCTAAAACAACACCTCCAGGCAACTTCAACCCTTTACTAATACCCTCCTCCATTCACATCCCATCTCCCCGGATTATAAATAACCTAATGTAAATAATCAAATGTACTTCTAATCTATATACTTGTTCTTACGCTATCTGAACTCACTATGTTCTCTGCTGGCTGTACATATCCTACCAAGTAAAACCTACACTGTTTCAATGTCCATTTCTCTGTTGATGCAATTGTTGATGACTGAAGTACTGATCTCAACCAAAGCTCCTCATCCTACCCACCGGATTGTAAATGTAAATAATTCAATGTATATACTATGATGATTAACCTGTGTGATGACTGTATTATGCTGATAGTATATATTTGTACCATGAAATGATTAACGTGGACCCCGACTTAAACAAGTTCAAAAACGTATTCGAGTGTTACCATTTAGTGGTCAATTGTACGGAATATGTACTGTACTGTGCAATCTACTAATAAAAGTATCAATCATTCAATCAATGCCATCATATTGTAGGCCTACACGTACCTCTTATGTTTGACTGCCATCCACTGGTCACACTTATTACACCATGTACCAAATAAAATTGCCTCGAGGTTGATAAGCAAAACCAGAACTATTCCGTACATTAGGCACACAGTGTCGAGTTTAAAAAAATATATAAATAAAAATAAAGGATTTTAAGTGCGCCTTATAGTTAGGAAAATATGGTACATACAAACTCTTCTATACAGTATATCAAGTACTTAATTTGTCCTTTCCAATGTTCACTTTCCTTAAATTTGCACAGAAGACAAACATTTTCACAGAACTATATCAACATGCAGCATTTTAAGTGGGGTAACCAATTGTTTATTTTACTCCTGTTTTTTTTTTACGTTGGGTCGACAGGGAGGAATTAGAGCCCCGCTTTACCGTGTATCTTATGCTTGGTATACAGTACTTGCTTGCCCCGGTATAAACTATTTGCTTGTTCAACAGAATTGCTATTGCTACATCCTGTGGACACATTTAGAACAAAAGTTTATTTCATTTAAAATACAACTCAATTTTAAACTTAGCAAACTCATCTCACGGGCCGTATTAAAACCTATACTGCATGTTTGACATCCCTGTTCTAGGGTGTGCACCTGTGCAAAAGCTGCACACTGCTCATGCGTCCTTCCACAGCAAATCTATTCTGCGCACAAAATTAAATCCAGTCCGAACCCTAAACAAAATAAACACATAGCTATTTGTTCTGTAGGATTTTGCAATGCACCTCTGTGTGAAAAGGTGACAACAAGCGTCCCTAACAGATAAAACAGTGTTTATCAACACTGATTATTGTTTTGTCTGTCGTGACGTTTTAAAGAAGACAGCAACTCCATCGATCACTTCATTGAGCAAAAATGTTGATATTTGGTCGTAATCACACCATAAACATTGGTAAAACACTTACATCTAGAAAAACTGGTCATTGTCTGCCGTACAAACCAGGCTTAAACAAACTCTGTCATCTGTCACATCAACAGCAGCCGCTCGCCCTCTCTCACCTAAACCAACACCTGTGCCAACACACGCACTCATGGCACTTAGCCACCGATGCGTTTATGGTCACACCAAAAGTCTGACAACTCCAACATCACCCAGTGTAACTGTCAAATCATTACACTTTGACTCCCCAATCAGATGTGTGCTTATTCTACGTTTAAGAACATTCATTTATGGATTTTAATAATGAAATTACAAGATTTAAGAAATGCCAATAAAAATACATATTTTACAGACAGTAAGTCACAGGAATGTACACTTTACTCCGTGCTTACATCTCAATGTGCACCATGAGAATGTTTTAAGCGGAACTAAATGTCATTTCTGTAATGGGTACAATTTTAGGTCGCCCACCCAGACATGCAATACTAGTACACAGCTCATGAAAAACTATTTTGTTTTTTTCATTAAGAGGTTGGCCAAATCGCTTACATTAGAAAATAATCTCATAAAAATGACTGCTGTCATTTGATTATTATAATAAAAAATGTAACTTATTAACTCAGTTTTGGAACAGATGTGATGGATGGTGTGGCCACAGTGTGCACGTCTGTCGTTGCTTAACCAAACTGTCCCTCACTCAATGTGTACGAACCAAATGTTCCATACCAAAGAATCTAATTAGAATACATGTACCGTTATAACCAGAGATGTCTCGATCCCGATTATAGGATCGGATCAGCGCCTGATATTTGCCGATGATCGCCTGATGAGCTCCCGGGCCTAACCGATCTCCACTGCAGTTGTGTCCCAGTGGTTACAAGAGTCAAGTACTCAAGTGAAATATTCCTTCAAAAAGGTAAGCACGCTCAGGAGAGACAGATTTCTCGATTCCTTGTTGCAGAAGTTTTACGATCTCTGGGAAGGTTCGGTCTTGCCAGAACACCGGCTCGAGTTTGAGAGCAAGCAACACAAGTTTATCAACAGTGTAGCAGCTTCTAAGATACTAATTCTCACCACCATGGTGAAAAATAATTTCTTCCAAGTAAGCATGACTGACAAGCGCGCACACACACACGCGCACACACACACAGCTAAAGCTTCAATGAAAAAGTAGGGGTTATTTATCCAGATGGCAGTACTATCGATACTTAGTGTAGTACCAGCATTTAAGCCATACTAAAGTGATCATATCGATATTTTTCTTGTTCCTATTATTACAAATTTATTTTTGTTTACATACTCTGTGAATATGTCTATGGATACATCTAGGAAGACTTTGAGGGCAAGCCCCAAATGATTTGAAAGGGAGTCACTAATAGTTTTTATTTTGTTTGGTTATCCTGCACGAGCGACTATATTTTGTTTAAAAAAAACTGCATTAAACATCACAAATTGAGTACATCATCTATATACACAACAATATTAGCAAGTTCTAAATTTTAAAATAATAAGCTTTAGAAAAATGTGTTATTGTGATTACTTTAGTTACTTGCTATAAATCATTTTCAGTTCTATAATATATTATCAAAGTATTGAATCGGAACTCAAATCAGGATCATGGATCTGAAGTAAAAAAAAATTGGATCAGGATCCGAGGCCAGAAATGTTGATCAGGACGTCATTCACCTATGTTAAATTCCGAGACCCAGCAAAAAGATTCTAGACCAGTACCGATCTTGAGTACTACACCACCATTGTCTGGTCTTCTTTTTGAAATACGAAGAGAACGCAAAGTAAATCTGGTCTGTAGATAGTGTTTACCTTTCCGTTTTTAGTTGCTATTGAATATATTAGTCCATTGAACCTCATACGAAACACCGACAAGTGACAAGGCCCAAACGTCTTTGTGACTAGCGTGGAAAATAAAACCAGATTACGGAGCTAACAAAGACGAGGCAGAAAAGGGTTTGGGGGGAGATATTTAAAACCGGAGTAGTGATACATAAATTAATTAAAGGACAAAAAAAAACAAGCGGGGAATTAAAGTTGGAACATCTGTCAGCGACTTAGCTTCCCAACGTAATACCAGTGTTAGAACATTTATACCCTTGAAGTTAATGATCCCCTCTTTAATTGACAGTCAAGGAAAAACTTGCAACTGCAGCATCCTGCCGAGACGACGATAAGCGGGCGCCTTCCCTCCTCCCAAATATAAAATACGGAAGAAAAAAAAACAGTTTAAAGAACCTTGGCACTAATCCCTATTGTCATCCCAGCACAGCAGAAGGACTTACAAACACAGATAAGGGCTCTGAAGCTGACTACTTCGCAGCAGTTACGGGGACAGCCGAGTGGCTGCGCGCCTCAAATCAGTCGCTCAGATTAGCCCAATCCCGCCGCGCCGTCAATCAGCCGAGACACTAGCCTGTCAGTGTATTTACATGAGTCCGTTTCGTACGTGACAATGCCCCCTATATGTGACAAAGACTGCAAGGAAGCGGTCCACTCGCTGGCAAGATAACGACATGAACGGCGCCGCCGTGCTGTTGTTGGATTAAGCTCCTGGTGTGCGGCACGCTTACGGTGACGCTGACACTCTCGAGAAACAAGTACAAAGACTGCTAAACGTCAACGAATGACGCAGCTCCCACTTTGTGTCGGATGAAACGTGCACGAATGGCGAAACTTTGAAAACTGAACAAGTGTAGGTATCTGTTCAAAGAATGACTGTAAGACTTGTTTATGCTACGCAATACATTTCAATACAGTGAAATTCAGAGTAGTAAACTCTAATCTCACTTAGGATACCATAGCATTATTTGTTGACGGTAAGCCTACGTAAATTGTGCGACAGAGCAGCCCGACAGAAGCAGTCAATAAATTCAAAAAAGACGAGGGTCTATCCAGTCAACAATAATAGAGGACATCCTGTATTCAGTGTTCATTCTTCTTGGCTTGGAAAGTTTAACCCTCAAAGTACCATATAAATACAATTGGTAGCCCCAATGGAAACCCGATAAGGTACACATAAGCTATTGAGGTATCCATTACACATTTTGGTAAAAAAAAAAAAAAAAAACGAACCCAGGCCAAAACCTAACCTCTTTGGCAGAGGTAAGAAAGTCTCCATTTTTTGTAAAGTGAAGCACCCCACTTTTGTTTTGAGCGTTTTCAAGGGGACACGGAGCCAGCCGGTTTCATTGCACAGCACGGCAGGAAATCACCCAAAAAATGTTCATGATACATTTGATACTATATTTGACTACTTGATACATCCTCAATCCATCTATTTTTTTAATGCTTGTCTCTTGCAATGTTTCTGATAATCAACATTTTCCACAATTATATAAAAAACGACCACTGTGGAGGACAGAGCTTCTCATAATGGAAAAGTTGAAAGACACTAAACTGTACATTATTGTTTTACATAATTGTTAGACTGGATGTTTGCATTGTTAATTTAAAGACATCAACTGTAAGTTATTTGTTTAAATACTTGCTTGAAACAATAGTTTATGCACAATTATTTGCACTTAGAAATCCTTTTGTAGTAACAAATATGATTACAGCATTTTACATTATGTTTATGTTCAATTACAGTGAGTAAATTTATCCTAAACATTCCTGCCACTTCATTTTAAACACTATGGCATTTTACCAAGCTTTTTTGCGGGGGATGTTTATCGCAAAAATATCGTACCGTGGCCTTAATACCGTGATATCGTACGGTGAGATTTTAAACCGTTGCATCCCTAATATTTAGTGGTGTCGTTCCGCAGGCAGTAGAAACTGACACACTGACTTGAATAAAAATGGAAAGAGTTTGTTGCTGTTACGCATCCAAAAGAAGTTTGGGGTTCTACTTACATGTGGTCTACAGAATGCTCAGGGAGTTTGTAAGTTTGCTCAGACACGTGAAAAAATAGGCAAAACACTGCTTACATTAAATAAAGTTTTAAAATTACAGTTTATACGTGTGATTGATATCGGTATTGTTTTCGGCCAGTCTCACTCATGGATGATCGGTACCGGAATGGCAGCATAAATCAAGGCTGGGCCGATAAATCAATATCAAAATATATCGCGATCGACATGCAATCAATATCATTATAAAATGTGTTCGATAATTACTTTTTTGGTCGGAAGAAACCGGAAAGAAGAAGCATGTTTTGTAGCATGAACAAAGGCACTCACGGTCTGGTAAACTAGCAAAACAGGAAGTTGTCTGAGCAATGAGAGGGACACTCCTAAACAGCCAATCACGTAGCAGTATCAACTATCTTTTCGGTTGCGCCATATTACTGTTCATTCTGTGCATGGAGTGAGAAGAGAAAGTAAAAACAAGTGCTGCGGAAAGAAATTATGAATAAAAAAGGTAAAGTCACCCCGACAGTATGGCAGTGTTTTAGATTTTTTTCAAAACGGACCGTAGTCCTTCACCGCGCTCATCTTGTCCTTTCAATCCATGTTCCTTCCCTATTTGGATGTACGGAAACAATGGGATTTTAGAATATTGTTTACAATTGAGGTTTGTTTTCCATGGTTGTGTTGACATTTTATTTCCTTTCTCTTAACATTTAATAATTTTTTTCTCCGGGTTCATATTTTTAATTGGTCATAAAAAAATATCAATAATTATCGATATAGACCAACAGGGCTGGGCGACATAGACAAAAAAGTATGTTGACATATTTTTACTTAAACTTGATATTCGATTTATATCTCGATATATTTTCCAGTTAAAGTATACATATGAAGATATTCCTTTTTGAGCGAGATTCACTGGCATTTAATTCAATGGCAATTGTACTGTAAACAGTACAATTGTACTGTACATTACAAATACTTATTAACACAGTTAGTCAAGATGGTATTAATAGCACAGAAAATACATTTTAAGTAGCGACGAATTACATAAATAAAATTGAAAAATATTCTGTGTAAAATAACATAGCTGTGCAAATAAAACAAAATGTTTAAAACTCAGATAAATTAATTTGCAGGCAGGCACTTTTTAATTCCCAGTCGACAATGTAATGGACTGTCACACACACGTACAGTTCTGGTCAGCGCCAAGTAAGTTACTTTACTTAGTTGTGCGGCTATGATCGTCCTCACTTCGGGCATGCATTTTCTGGCAGCACTTCTCGTGCGAAATAGGCCCGGCTTGGCAACTCGGGAACAGTTTTAATTTGGATTTTCATGGTAAACAACTTAAATGAATGCTTTATCCAGACGCATACATGTGTCCAAATGTGGCCAAGTAGACGCATTGTGGGTTTCCTGGATGTCTACATCGGTAAAAGAAAAATCTAAAGAAGAGATCCATCTGCCATCTTCCAGTAGTTTTTTTAATATATAAATCACACGCTTGAATATTCCCTCTTTCTTTTCTCCGACTCTCTAGCCGTCATTTGGGATGTCTGTCTGGTTTCCCTTTCTGGTTCGGTGACCCACCCTATTTTGCCTCTGGTTGGCCTGTCCTAATGTTTTGCCATAATCTCAACCAATCGTGACTCATCATAGTAAACCAACCAATCATGGATGTTCTTATACGTGCAAGCAGGTCTTGGAAGGAGGACCGGTAGGGGTTTAGTAGCCCATGGAGTTTTGCAGGGGAGAAGAAGAAACAACAAATAAGCGGCGTTTGGTCATTTTAACGTGAAATAAATGATATTGATATTACGTAGGAGTGTAACAGTAGGTGTATTTGTATTGAACAGTTTCGGTACAAGGGTTTCGGTTCGGTACGGGGGTGTACCGCTCGAGTTTCTAAGCTAAAGTCTTAACAAACTGCTTTGCTTCTTCTGCCTCTGTCTCAGCACCCAGCATTGTCCCACCCACACAACCATCTAATTGGTTTACATACAAAGCGATAACAGCCAATCAGCAGTGCGTATTCAGAGCGCATGTAGTCAATGCTTCAGTGTCGAGCAGATAGGTGTGTAGAAGGTGAGCAGCGGACTCTCCCCAAATTATAATAAACACCTCCCAGTAGTCACCTACTACTAATATCACTAAGAGCCCGTTGACACTCTAGAAACTTAAACTGCAGCTCAGCTCTCTCACAGTCCTGGCTTGAGGTGAAGGCTAATTAGCTTTTAGCGTAACGTTAGCTCATTTTGCTGTGTGTGTGTGTGAGTGTGCAGCAAAGCCCTGTCTGTCTGTTATTTCGCTTGAACTCCATGGTGTTCAGGGATGAATAGTCTCTCCTATTGCTATTGGACTCATTTTTCAGCAATAGTTACATTAATCATTAGTAATGTAGCAGCCTAGTTTTGAATGGTGGGGTCCTTGCTATTACATGTTGACAAAAATATAACATTCACAACATAAAAATCAACTACAGGCTTCCCAAATGCTGTAATAAATTCAGCATGGTGAGTTGACTTGAAACTGTTTAATGTTGCACTTTTTATATGAAGAATAAAAGTTTTGTCATTTTATTTAATCTGAGCAACAATTTGAGGCAGTTTAATGTGGATTAACGTCGGAAGAATTATTATAGTGTTCCCAATGTTAAAAGGATAAAGCCATTGTTTACAAATTTGGTAAATAAATAACCAAAAGATGTATATATTGTTGTTTTCTTACCGAACCGTGACCTCTAAACCGAGGTACGTACCTAACCAAATTTTTTGTGTACCGTTACATCCCTAATATTAGGATATTTTCCTTAAATGATATCTTGTTTAAAAATATATCGATATCTTACAAACTCGATATATCGCCCAGCCCTATCGACCAATATAAAAAACGTATATCGTGACACAGTTTTCACCCGTACTGCCCAGACCTGTCATAAATCCTTGATCCGAACATCCCTTCTTTACATCCGAAAAGGCCTATTTAAAAACACTGGGAAAGGTGGCTAGTTGTAGCAGAGAAGGATATGTAATGTGGTAGTCAGGAATCTTCAAAAAAGCCCTGCAACAAATGACAGAGGGTGCCCTCTACATAACGGGGCCAAGGCGTGCATGCCACAGGGGTTGACAAGTGAACCCCCTCAACACTCCCACACACACACAAATAGGCCTGAAAACAGCCCTGACATGCTCGCTCGGCAGACCTTCCCTCACCCCTGCCTTGTGTTTCTTTCCTGCCTCCATCTCGCTGGAGACAAGCCTCAATTCAGGACCGCTTTAACAAGGCAAGTGGATGTGACCCTCTTGCCCCCCCTCAAGTCAGCCTCATCTGAATAAACAGACCCAAAGAAGAGAAGGGGTGGAAAGAATATGCTTGTATTATGACGGGAGAAAAAAAGGGGGGTACCATATGCACGTTTGAGTGCTTGACAGCGCCCGGTGGACGGAATTACGGAAGGCTGAGCAAAAAAAAAAAAAGTTACGGGTGTTTCGTCTGTATGTGGGCTCCAGGCTGACAGTGCGGCCGGCGCACCCGACCCACCAGCCAACCTTAGCGGCCCATCACTCAGGACGGGCCGAGGGAAGTGCCATGAAAGGAGGTCAGACGCACAGGCAAAGAGGATAGGAGGAGGGGGCTGAGGGGGGTCTGGGCAGGGGTTAAGTGTAGAGAAGACAGCGATGAAAGGCAACTGTCATGCACCAGTGCTCGCCCAGGAGCACCTGTCTGGAGGAGAACATGCAAAGCGTGCCGCTCAAGGAAAAGGGCCGATCCGATGCGGTGCCATCGGAAAGGCAGCGGCTTCTTTTGACAGCGTGCCAGTCAAGCTGTCATTGGCTCCTTTCGCATATGCACGGAGAACTTAAGTTGATGAAGAAAAGAAAAACAGTGGGATCGCTCAGACATAAACGGAACCACTAGAAGTGAGGAGACGTTTTCCCGATCTTTATGAAAAAACACCCTTAAATCACTGCAACTGTCACACAAGTGTAAAAAGTAAAAAGTAAAAAAAATACTTGAGAGATCATATTGCAAAGTAGGGATGGGCGAAATGGCCTAAAATCTATATTGCCACAAATTGCTTGGATTCAAAATGACGTCATGTCCGGCTCATCAAATATGCATGGGGGTCTGTTCTCAGTGGGGTACTCAGCGCCATTTAGCCTTACTCAAAGAAAAATGCTCTATGATTGCATTGTTTTCCGCTGTACGAACCGTTTAAATCGTAGATAAACGTTTAAGAGTTCCTTGAAAGGTAATAAAGAATAGCGGAAAAGTGCAAAAATTAAGGGGAAGAAAAACAACAAAATTAAAACCCCCACTCCAGTACATTAAGAATATTGTGCAAGTTTGCAGTGAACATTGTTTTTTAGGTTTGTTTAATGTACTTTGAACAATGAGTGTTTCCCATTGAAGTACAAAACCCAAAACCAGTGAAGTTGGCACGTTGGGAATTTCATAAATAAAAACAAAATACAATGATATGCAAATCATTTTCAACTTATATTAAATGGATAGACTGAAAAGACAAGATACTTAATGTTCGAACTGAGAAACTATTTTTTTTTGCAAATAATCATTAACTTTGAATTTAATGGCATCAACACATTGCAAAAAATTTGCCACAGTGGCTTTTACCACTGTGTTACATGGCCTTTCCTTTTAACAACACTCAGTAAATGTTTGGGAACTGAGGAGCCCAATTTTTTAAGCTTTTACGGTGGAATTCTTTCCCATCCTTGCTTTTTCAGTTTTCCAGTTCGAACACTATCGTGTCTTTGCAGTCTATTCAGTTGAATATAGGTTGAAAAGGCCTTGCAAATCATTGTATTTTGTTTTTATTTACAAAACGTGCCAACTTCACTGGCTTTGGGGTTTGTATTATCTTGATATTTGTATTTCTTAAGACACATTTTTAATACGAGTGTTCCGTAGAGCACCATCTCGGCAATTCTAAATAAAAATGCAAAATTGAGCAAAACAAGAGTTAAGCTTTTACCAAAGGCATCAATCATAATTGAAGCTCTCTGCACATACACAATATTGACATCTATAGGTATACTTTGATAAAAACGGGGAAAACACCCTAATCGTAAACGGCATGTACAATAACAACAAACATGGCTGTAGACAAAAAGTTAAATAATGAAATGCAACCTCATCCCAACAAAAACGATTCATATTTACCTGTGAGAGTTCTGATACCAATTTCCTTGAACCAGCCACACACAAACAAGTTGTAGACCTCCATGCTTTACCAAATGTTATCTGGTTTATGGTGTAGAATGAGGTCTGGGGGACAATAGTTCAATGTGTGGGAACTCCACCCAATCCTATAACACCATTGAGTTAGTCACTCAAATAGCAAAATATGCTTATTATATTACAACTACACACACTGTCGAGCTAGCTGTGTACAAACAATACATTAAATGTGGGCTAATACTTTACAGATACTGCAATATGATTGTTCATGTTTTTTAAGTCAGTACAGATTAGTGTTCTATTGCAATGTGTTGTGAATTACAAACTCAAAAACCATTCAGCTGCTGACACCAAATCTCGCTTACCTATTAACGTAGCCAGTTTATGGCTAGACGTAACATGACAAGGCGATGTGTTACTACGCTAGAAAGAGTTCCTCAGTGTTCGCTCTTACATACAGTATAATGTTGCTACAGTTTGGTTATTAAACAGTTTATGGAACTTAAAGTATTGTTGATGACTTTTGGATGCATTTTTTTTTTTTTAAGTAAATTTGAGACAAACTGGATTGTTCCATTTAGCCATTTATGCCAGCCACCTAGAATGAGCCGATAGTTACAAATTAGATTGCAAAAAAAAAACCTTGTCTTGTCTGTCATAAGAATTCTGAGCAATAGGCAAAATGTTTAAAAAAAAAGCGCACTTCCCCTTTTAAAGGCCAACGCCATGGTTATTTAAATTGTTTAGCTTCATACAATAAAGAAAATGCTTAAATCTGGCCTTTGGTAAGACGATATAATTATGTTCAAGCTACGATCAAGCCAAACTTCAGGCACGTTAACACATTTATGTTTATGGTGGTTAAATTGTAATGTAGAAATTAACAGGTTACTATTTACATGGTCTCCTGCTGTGATTTGGAAAGGAGGGCTTTTAGATTTTGCATTAAAACCACATGTCGGACATCTCAGTAACAGCATGCACTTTATTTTATTGCAGAGGTGAGTCATTACGTAAGAAAACAAGGTTGCAAATAAACGAGAGCATGTCTTGGCCGGTGCAGGTGGCTATGAATCACGATAATTTAGTACAGACTGGTCTGTGGTCCCTTACAAACATGTTTATTTAGCCCTTAACACACAATGATGCATTCGAAGAAGTGTACAAACATGGCTCACAATTACATAAATCAAACTATGCTCAAGAGGTGTCAGAATTGGCAGACAAACCAAAAATGGAAACTAACGGCTCAGGCGGATCGTAGCTTCGGCTAGCTAATGAACCCCCTGGAGGCTCGTGCCTCTTTGTAGGGGGTGAGAGGGTCACTTCCATGTTTATTCAGCAGCGGCCCAATGAGCCACCGCCATCTATTGATTGGACTGATTATTCTATGTCTCTGCGGTGATGGGACACATGCATGACAGATGAACCCCTCGACTGGTCGGGTGACGTTGGACGTAATCTCATTGGAGCTGACGGCTGATCTGGACGGCCAGTTTGCCTGAGCTGCGTCGCAGCCTTGTTTGCTGACACCCTGACATCTGTGGCTAATGTCTCAACACCATTAGGTGTTCGGCTGGGGCTGTCAGACACAAAAGCTGTCATGGGATGTTAAGGTAATGTGACTGACTGCTTCTGTGGGACAAAACCATGCGGGGGGGGGGGAAAGGTACCTTAAGAACTGATGATGACTGTTTCAGTCTATGGAATTGTATATTAGTATCCACCAAAATTCAACTTAAACCAAAAAAACCCTGAACCACAAAAAACGACGGTGCGTTAATTGGAAGAACGCGCTAATTGTAAAGAAATTACAAATTTCAAAAGTGTGATTCTTGAGTGCATGACAAGGTGGAACAGAAAATGTAGCCCTTTGACCCAATGGTCATTTATGAACAAGTATACTGCACAACACCACATCCGTCAGAAACCGTGTTATAATAGCAGTAAGGAGCAAACAGCTCAGCCAGCATTATAACCGCTAAAGAATCCGTTGTACACAAGAGTACAGTAACACGAATGCCGGATTTTTGACAGGCACAAAAAAGATCAGGTTTTTAAAAAAAAATTCAAATACTCTGGTCAAGGCGAATGGTATTTTACACTATAAAACATACTATTGGTCTGGGACAGACCTGAAGTCGAATAGTCAAAAGTTTTTTTTAGACGTTAGTGGGACAATACATCTTTGAGCAAACTTTTTTTTAATCGGCCAAGGTCTACAAACATCTTCAATTGCATTTTAACATGCTTCACTGACATAAAAGTTTAAGTATGTTACCGTTAAAATGAAGACTAAACAGCTTTTAATTTAATGAATGATTGGACAAACCATGCTAATGTGCTTTTTCTAATCACAAGCTGATAGTTGAATTATTTTGTTGTTGATTAATCATGTCTTGAACAACAATTACAAATATTTTGCAGTCAACAGAAAAGCCAACATGTCAGCTATATGAAATTAAGCCACATTCGCATTGACCTTTTGCGATTGCCAAATTCATCTAAGGAGCATTATTCCGTCCAAAACATCAATGGCATGGAAACCGGAGTTCTGAAAACCAGATAGGAATTCTGGCTTTACATATTACTGTAAATCTACCGCCACTTCATATGCCAAAAACCCTTACAAGTAGTTTCTATTTAAGACTTTAGCCTGATCACAGACCCTCTTTAAGCTCATATGGAAGGGAGTGGCACACCATCTTCACAAGACAATGCAGACGTGCCATTAAAAGCTGATATTATCTCTCCAGATGCAAACCAAATGTAGACATCAAGAACCTTTGAAATGTCACCCATCCAACATAGATAAAGAACAAAAAAGGGGGTAGCAGTAAACGAGAGAACAATCTAGAGAAGCTATTTCTGCCCTTTTATGGTTGATAACAGGAAGACAGTCATCGTCGGAGACTCATCTCACGCCTCATAAACGGTAACTTAGTGGCTCGTTTTATTCTCGGGATTGTCTCACGTATTTCCAAAATGTCACCACGATCCCCGCTCCGGTTACTGCTCCCCTAAAAGCTGATTTACGACAGATTACTATGACCCGACAAAAGATATGACAACCTTACACCAAACGACAAAATGTCTTTCTGGTTTTAGTGCGACGGCGGCCGAATTAGATTCGATAGGCTTGACTAATCAAGCTGAGCTGTTAAGTTCTCTGTCGCGTGGATCAAACTAGGTAGGACAAGGTAAAGACATGCTGGGGAAAACCTGAGCAGCAGACTAATCAACGCTCACAGAGCAGATCAATGAAAGACCCGAGGGCTCCGGCCTGCACTATATTACACACCAAAACTTCATATTCATTCATTGATTTTGTTTTTCAGAATAGTATATCATTGAAGTCCAAAGGGAGCGGGAAAAAAAGAGGCTGGGAGGTGGGTGGTGGGGGGTTTTTGAGGTCAACCCTCTCGTGGAAGGAGGTTTGCGCAATATTGATGGCTGGTGCTGAAAGAAATGACTGAATATTTGGATCAATAGCTCAGCTCCCCTGGCCAGGCACGAGTTGTTGCAGATGGAAAAATATAAATACATCTTTATGGCTTGTGGAGTGGCTCCAGCCAGCAAGGCTAAATGCCCCCCTTAAGGTAAACTATTTGATTAGCCAGGGCCAAAGGTGAGTCGGAGGGCTCTGCTGTGAGGATGCCATGCGTGCTAATGCACACAGGGGCCCTGTAAAGGAGGCAAGGATATGACAGGTCATGGGCCCTGGGCTTCTGACCTGACCCTCCTTTTTATTTGTAACGATGATGGACACAGGCTGCGCCATTTGCGGCCCTGTTGGCATCATAAATACCCTCAAAACTGTACACAATCTTCAACTTTAAACATAAAAACCTTGGTGTAGTTAGACTCAGCAGAAAATCGAAAGCTGTTCTTACACTTGTCAGGTTTGGTTCGGTTTAAATGTAATCACTGTGATTGACTGGAGACAAGTCCTGGGTGCAGACTAGCTAGTATAGATAGGCTATATACTACATGCGGCCATTAGTTCTTTGGTCAAGTTTGAACATTACTGCACTACACAAGCATATCAAGACTGTTTCAGTCTTGTATCAGCCAAAGGAAGAATTGTGCTTGTTGGCCTCATAAATACCCTCAAAATTGTACACAATCTTCAACTTTAAACATAAAAACCTTGATGTAGTTAGACTCAGCAGAGAATCGATAGCCGTTCTTACACTTGTCAGGCTTGGTATGGTTTAAATGTAATCACTGTGATTGACTGGAGACAAGTCCTGGGTGCAGACTAGCTAGTATAGATAGGCTATATACTAACATTAGTTCTTTGGTCAAGTTTGAACTTTTACTGCACTACACAAGCATATCAAGACTGTTTCAGTCTTGTTTCAGCCAAAGGAAGAATTGTGTGGTCACCACACTCGTTTATATGGTCAAGCATAGACACCATCATTTCATACTTGATGCTTATTTCAATCAAATTGGCTCAAGACCGCTTGAGTCTTGCTTTAGTCACAGAAACTAGAGTTAAGTTTGTATCTCTGCACGTCACGTTTGGTGTAACATGTTTTAAAGAAGAACTGCACTTATTAATTTCATTTTGCCTATTTCTCATATTCATTATGAAAGACATGAGGATGCAGCTGAGATAGGCTCCAGTGACCCCCCGTGACACCAAAAAGCACAAGCGGTAGTATATGGATGGATGACGACGGATGTATGTTTGTTTTATTTAATGCAACTCGTAAAAAAAAGTCTACAGCGGTGCCAATAGGAGGTCCTCTATTACCAATAAAACATCCAAAAGGCGCCAACAATACTCCATTCACATATTGTGATTCAAATATTAACCAAGTATTGGTGATATTGTTATTAAAACCGCTAGCGCAGACAAACTATTTATAGTGGCTTTGATCACAAGCTTGTGTGCCAAAGTTGACATGATTGACTGATCAGCTGCTTCCTCGTTTTCTTGCTCGTCAAACTTTATTGTGGAGCTTAAATCTTGCCTCTCGCCTGGATAATAGAAGGACGAAGAGGTATTCCGACAAGTTGGTACACTTTTGACAGCCAATTTATAACCAGAAATGGCGAAAACAACACCAAAATACGCTAGCTTCCACCCCCCTTTTCTTCGCGAGTATAGTCAATCTTTATCTAAATGGGTATATACAAACATCCTAGCAGTTGGCATCCCAATGACAGCCAACCTTGTACAGTAAGTGATGTCTTATGTTTGTTGGCATTCATTAAATCTGCATTGAGTAACAATCATGATGTAATGGGGAAAAAAAGCAAACCATGCGTTTTTTAAATGTGTGCGGTGTAAGCTTAAAATTAGCGAAATGTAAATATTACATGTTATTATAAATGTGCACGTTTCTAAATTACACATATGCTTACAGAATGTTTGGATGTTTTTTTAAAAGGCTTTATAGGCAGAATAGAGCGGCTCGCAAGTGGACTTTTGATCACTTTATTTAATATTTAGAATGCATTAAAAATACATCTGTCATGTCTTTTATAATGATTGTGAACGATGGGCAAAATTACCGAAAAAAAGTGTAGATCCCCCTTAAGTGTCAACGCTATAATCAGAATTTGTTATGCACACAAAATACATAGGACAAGTCTCAGTGTGCTTGCTTGAATCCCATTGTTGTTCGCTTCCGAGAAGCCTGTGTTATGACTCTTGCAACTTGGTTCGGATGTAAAAAAAAAAAACACAGTGAGTGTGAAGCAAACAGGACCAAAAGTGCGCACCATGTATCTTTGGTCCCAAAGTACAAGTGTGCACACCGTCTGGGTCTAAAAAAAAAAAAGGCTTCAGGAAGTAAAGTTATGGATGTAAAGCACTTTGTAATCAACCCAGACCAAAGCTCTGTTGCAAAGCATCCACCCATCCCTTATTTACAGCACAATTACCGAGAACAACACCCAGCCTGCTCCTCAGTAGCCAATGGGGCCATAAACAGGGGAGAAACCACATCATTGCCTACTCCTTAATTAAATGAAAGCTGGTAAGTTCATTTGCCAGCCTTTTTTTTGGACATTGAACTGGCCAGCCCACCACTGAAGACCTCCCAGACACCATCCCTGCTTGGCCCTAAATCAAGACTGGATAAATGGCCCGGTGGGTCCCCAGCTGGACTCCCAGCCGCAAGGCTAGAGCAGGGCACGTGGCGGATCGACACCTTGCTGGCGATAAGTAATTCAGTGGAGGATTAGCAGCATGATAGCCTGATCAATACTGTGTGCTCAGGCCATTAGGAATGCAGTGAGGAAATGACCCCCTCCGGTAATAAAGTAGGGCATCAAGGTTCTCCTTCATTTGCCAGCTCCATTAGTGTAATGGTATCATTATCTGCCACAGCCGTATTTTTCGGAGGCCAAGCTTCTCCACAGCTCAACCTGCAGGGGTCTGATGAAGCCTTGTGAGCCCCCATGCCGACCAGGTCCCCCTTTGCTATTCAACACAAAGCCAGGGTGTAAATCTAGCGCAGTTGGAAGCTTATGTGTTACCCTGTTTTATGTCACCATCAAACACTATTTCTCCATTACTGGCTCATTAATAGAGCAAGCCAGCGTGGGTTAAGATGGTGGTGGTGGTGGTGGGGGGGGGGGGGGGGGGGGGGTGAGACGGCGGGCAGAGAGCAAAAGATGCTGAATGTGCCGAATCGGACGCCCCGTACTCCGCTTGCTAAAACACCAGGTCCGACATGACAGGACGTCAGCATTAGTCGCCGTAAATCGTTGGCGTTACACTAATTCACCGGCAGGCGAGAATTGATTAACCGTGTCAGGACGTGCGGCCACATAATCAGCTTTTACCTCGCTAGTTGTTAATTTAACAGAAGTGCACAGGGAAGCACAAACCTTTTTAATGAGTGTTTGGGAGTCGAACAAAAAAAAAAAAAAAAAAAAAAAAGGTGGAAAAAAAGCCTCAACTGCTTTCCGCAACAAGGAGAGAACCAATGAGGCTGAGCTAAGCAGGGAGCCGCACTGAAGACCGGCCCTCCAAAACATCTGGTGACCCTGTGCGATCATTACTTAGCCACACATTTCCTGTTTTGACGCTGCACATTATGCGTGTCATCGAGGGCCCTGAATGGCCAACTTGCATTGAAAAAAAAACTAATGTTAGAACATCAGGGTTAAAGGACAAGGTCAGCCCTCTTTGTGTGATGGTAATGATAATAAGAAGCAATGAGATGCTTGAACTCCTCTATAACGTGTTACTGTGCCAGTAATGTGTGGTCATTTTAAATCAATAGTCAATAAAACAATTTGTCACATGTAGCATAATCAACACATTAAAACCTTGAATGTATAAGAAAGATGAGGGGCTAAATGACTTCAAAGACGAACTGAACAGTCCAGTTGCAATCGATCAAGTATGATTACAATAAGTACAGTCATTTCTGTAAAGATTGTGTACGATAATGTGTGAAATTGTATCACACGTTATCAAGAAACTACATACGCAACCCTTTGTACTATAAACACAATAAGAACAAACATTTGGCAAAACAGACAAAGAAAATGCCAAACATTTGGGAAGACTTCTTGAGTGCTAAGGTGATACAATCCATTGGGGCATTTAGAACTACTATGCTTCGTTCCACTTAAGTGCCATATTTTTTTAAACATTTTGGTTTGGATACAGGCTTACTCTGGGTTATTCCTTACTAGTGATTCCCATACCTAAAATTGTTAAGATCCTTGAACAATTACATTTTTAATCATAATTATAATGGAAACACAGGATGGTGTTGGACCAATACCAATAAATATTAAAAGTTATTTTCATATTCCCTTTTATTATGTACAGTATTTTGAGCTAAATCAACGCAGTAGTGCAAAAATATTTAAACATAAGCAACAACTTCTATTGGCTCTTTTTATTTTAACACAAAATTTTTAAACGGTAACAAAAACGACCAAAGAAAGTAAGACCTTGCAATAATAATAAAAAACAGATCTAACAACTGTAATATTGACATATATACCAGGGACGTGAGCATCTTGAGTAAAAAAAAAACAAAAAAGAACAATTAAGAAAAAAATGTATAAGCACAGAGTGCTGCAATGAGAACCCCGAAAGAAAATTTCGAAAACCAAGACTACATTTCCTGCAATTGGATGCATTTCTATACAATATTTTGACTTTAGCTTTATTCTCATCCACCAACCTCTTTTGTCTGTCTTTATGACACTTACATGATCCCATGTGATGTAATTTTTTGTAGATAATTAACTAACATTACAATCATCGAAAATGTAACATAAAAGTCCATTACATGCTTGCAAAGAACTTCGGAAAACGTTTCCCATTTAGCAACTATATTCTGTAGCCACGCTTACTCAGGTACTATACATCCTGTGTAGTGACCTCTTGACAATCCGTCAAATCAAAAATATACCTTCTTGCTGGCTACTAATATATACTCTAAAACTACAAGTGGTTCGGAACTAACACTTTTCAGATCGTAATCATCCAAACAGGATTAGCTGCTAAGTAGACATCCGACAACGCTAGCTAGATGATTAGCTAAGTAGCGAGCTTGTTTCGGTGCTCCTGATTTTCTCCCTGTCCTGCAACTAAGCCCGGGGTTTAGGCAAGAAGCGAGCGTTAAAAACTTTATTTAGACCGTATTTCTATTGATATTCCATTTAAAAAACACGGAAGTGATATTTTGACGCTAAAATCAACATTTAAAAACACTGACATTTTACATGCTTGAAATACTGAAACTACTTTGTATCGATGTTGATATATTTATCGATCCCCCGTTTCCAATCAAAAGCTCTCGCTTAGCGATTGGCATGGCTTCTTGTATCCTCCACTGGTGTGAAGTGAAGCATATTTAGCTATTCCTGGTACTCCAGTGTTAATGAGAATTGCAATAAACAGTTTATTTGCCGCCATGGAAGCAATGATTAGTGACTGGCAATGAGGATGGACGTTAGCCGCGAGCTGGACGCGGCCGTTAGAATGTCATTTAAATGCATTATCACGATATGACTATAGTATCAAAAACTATTGTCGGCTAAATGTATGTAATTCATATCGTATATTGTTTATATCAGGCAACTCTAATGCACAATGGATGTATATATGTGTAACAATGAGACAAAAAATGGGTTTCGTAAGAGAATAAAGTCTACCGCCAAACAGTGTTTCCTGGCCACTCAACAGTTCACTTACTGGGCATTGTAGATTTTGAAGCACCATCGACTACAATGATATTTGTTGAACATAGCAAGTGTGTATATAAGTGAGTGTAAAAGCTGTGTGGAGTGTTTCCAGGGCTCAAAAAGGCCTTGAATGCATATGAGTCAAGTTTGAGTTTATTTCGAACATGATACATCACAATTTCCAGTTTTTTTTTCAGAATGCTCGAAAAAGGGAGTAGGAAGAAGCAGAGCTCATTTAATCCTAACCCTATTCCTTTACATAGCAGTTGCTAACACTTTTATTCACTTCCTGTTTATGTTATTCACTATATACTGCGTAAGTAGTTACATTAAAAAATAAATAATGGATAATTAGTGAAGTAAGTTGTACTTCATTTGGTGAGATAAATAAGACTATCAAAAAATTCTGAATGTTTATCTTGGTTCTTCTTTGTACTTTATAAACACGGAAAGTTTGAACAGTTCCTTGAATTGGATCTAATTAGTACATTGTTTGATTTATTTGCTTAATCCATTCCATCATTTAATTTCACATACTGATATACTAACGGGTTTAGGTGTTATACATGCATACAAATGTTTTAAATTACATTTTTCTCTAACGTTATATTTCTTCTATTTTGTGAAGAATTGTTGTGTGCTCTTGGGTAAAAAATTATAAATTTGCTGTGTGCAAAATTTGAGCTGTTTGTAAATTCACTATGTTGTGGGATTTCAATAGTTTTGATTCAATAAATAGTTTGAAGGATCCCTATATCCAACAATATGTATTATTATAACTGATTTTTTTGTAAAACGGTTAATGTATGAAGTGTACTTCCCCATATTTCTGCACAATAACTGGGATATGGTAACCCTCCTGCGAGTTCTCCAACTCACAATGACAACAAGACCATTATATTTGATCACATCTTACGCCACAACAACCATAATATTTAAGGCCTACTGAAACCCACTACTACCGACCACACCGTCTGATAGTTTATATATCAATGATGAAATATTAACATTGCAACACATGCCAATACGGCCGGTTTGGTTTACTAAACTAGAATTTTAAATTTCCCGCATAGTTTCCTGTTGAAAACGTCGCGGAATGATGACGCGTGTTTGTGAGTTATAGGTTGGAGGGGACATATTAGCCCAGCACCACTTACGGCTAAAAGTCGTCTCTTTTCATCGCGCAATTACACAGTATTTTGGACATCTGTGTTGCTGAATCTTTTGCAATTTGTTCAATTAATAATGGAGACGTCAAAGTAGAAAGATGTAGCTGGGAAGCTTTTAGCCTTTAGCCACACAAACACACAGTGTTTCCTTGTTTAAAATTCCCGGAGGTGAAGCTTTACTATGGATCAGAGCGGTCAAGCGAACTACATGTCAACCGGCAGTTTTCTGTGAGAAACTTGTGGAAATAAGTCGCCTCTTACCGGAGATCAACGGAGCCAGCATCCTCCTGCAGCTGCCGTGACTTCTCTCAGAGACTGGCGTCAAAACACCCGTGGCCAAACCCCTCCGACTTTAAGGTACTCTTTAACTCACTAAAACACTAGCAACACAATAGGCAGATAAGGGATTTCCCAGAATTATCCTAGTAAATGTGTCTAAAAACATCTGAATGGCTCTCACTTGCCCTCGCCTTTTATTTATTTTATTTTTTTCTAGGCCTTCACTCTAAATTTCCTCATCCACGAATCTTTCATCCTCGCTCAAATTAGTGGGGAAATTGTCGCTTTCTCAGTCCGAATAGCTCTTGCTGCTGGAGGCTCACATTATAAACAATGTGAGGATGTGAGGAGCCCTACAACCCGTGACGTCACGCGTACATTGTCTGCTACTTCCGGTGAAGGCAAGGCTTTTTTATTAGCGACCTAAAGTTGCGAACTTTATCGTCGATGTTCTCTTCCAAATCCTTTCAGCAAAAATATGGCAATATTGCGAAATAATTAAGTATGACACATAGAATGGACCAGCTATCCACCTTTAAATAACAAAATCTCATTCCAGTAGGCCTTTAATAAAAATCATAAAATAAATAGTCTCTACTTTGCAGAAATTCATGGAATGATAATCGAGGAAACAGTGTATACTGTAATATTAAAAATTATAGCGAAAGCCAAGTCTAGGAAACAGTTAAATGGGCTGTTTTAATCAACTCAATTACCGTACATGTTTCAAAGCTAAAAAAACATAACAAGAAAGCCACTAGCTAGCTTATGTTCCCATTTCCTTTTCATAGCATATTTTTTTTATTAAATGTCAAATTTTTTCCCAATGATTACTATAATTAATGAAAAATTGCTATCATTTGCCACTGAGCTTGTGCATACAAAATTAGTTTTGGAGAAGAAACTAACAATTAGCAGACATGTTGTTGCCACGATAGGCTACACATTCAATGATAGCCGACACCAGTAGCTGAACTTTGCCAAATTATGAGCAGACCACACACAAAACTAATGCGTGTGTGTGTGTGTGTGCGCTTGTAGTTTACGTCTTTACGTGACAAATGCCATAAGCGGGTGGAATATAATGCCAACAGTACTTTGGAAAATTAGCGCCCTCTCGACAGTGTCTTGACAAAACCAATCAAGACAATGTATGTCATTCATAGTAGTCATCTGGGATATTAAACGCGTCAATTTCTAGCTATTTTTCGACCCCTCCAGGATAAATGTTTGTTCGTCCAAAACACACGGGTAGGTTATCTTTTGGTTTCATTGGACGACACCCAAACAACGCCGACCGTAAGGAGAACAAAAGGACATGAGCAGAGAGACAATCGAGAGAGAACGCGCCAGACTTTGTAGGGCACGGTCTTCACTGCAGCCCTGGTACTTCTACTGATCGTACTTACTCTATTTGTACAATAATGTGTTCATCTTCAATTCCAGTCTCCTACCTTTTTCAGACAAGCCATTAAAACTAAACAACCTGTGAGGACTTCGCTCTTTAAAAAAGGGAAGATCTGAACAGTGGGTATCAAAAAAAAAAAAAAAAAAATATGGTGATGACGCCTGGGACGCATTGTGTTAGTCTTTAACTCCATATTGATATTGAGTGCAGTCAGACTCTACTTGGCTTATCTGTAAGCATTTTTAAATTAAAAAATGAAAACGTAGACAGGATGTCTGGTCTGACTGGGGGATTTTCGAGGATTGTGTGTCCATTCTCTAACTCACAATGACAACAAGACCATAATATTTCATCACTTTCCCCGCCACAACAACCACAGTTATTGAAGAATGTCATCATTTAACAACTACTGATAGCATAAAGGAGCACGCAGATTCCCTTGTTGTCTCTCTGTCATACTGTCGTTTTAGGGCTGTTTCAACTATAGAAGCAGGAAGTGAAGCCAGAAGGTCTGCACGGGGGCCAGCTGGAACCAGTTCTTGCTGATTCTGAATGACCCATCTCAGCTCATCTGGCCGCCATGGTTTCGGTCGCAGACAGGAGGACGCACGTCCTACCATAGGTTGTCCAACATGATCCGAACACATGTGGCAGAGTTGATTCCAAGTCATGAGGAGATAAGAGGCAAGACGATGCGTGGAATTTTACTTTTTACAGTCTTCTTCAAACCACAGGCTTCACTGCTTGTTAAATACACAGCCAAGCACACACACTACCACAGTCAGTCCTAAATGGTTATTAAAGCTGCAGCCATACCCTGCCATAACTGCAGACTAGGGCTACAAGGTTATGGCCAAAATTATAATCACAATTATTTTTATCAATATTGAAATCACGATTCTTTACAGTTGTGTAAAATATATTTCGTTGCACTTTCTATTTTAATCAAACAGTATGTGAATGTGGCTTTAGTTTTAAAATAAAACGTAAATTTTAAATACTTCATCAATAATCAAATAAAATGACAAAGACCCACTCTCACATTGGACCGCCCAAGAAGAACTTGTGCAGAGCGTAGAAGTAAATCAAGAATAAAGAAACATGCTCAAAACATAATATTGAATAAAAATTAAAAAAAATGATGAATTGACTTATCCAAAGCTCTGATTACGTCACATCAAATATTCCACTTTGAAAAATATTTATTGTGGAAGATTTTGCATATTTTGTGTGTTTACCGTAAAAAAAAAAGTTTTCTTCAACAAAAAGAGCAGAAACCAAACTAAAGGAACAAAAAAAATTTTGAATTGAGTATTAAACACATTTGCTAAATCTTCAACCAAAAATATTTTTCTTAGTGGAATATTTGATGTGAAGTAATCGGAAACTTGGAAAGGTCAATAATTCATAATAACATTGACTTTGATTCAATATTATGTTTTGAGCAATGACAGTTTGAAAGAAAAAAAGCAGCTTTGTTTTATTTGTCAACCTTGCAACTTTTTCTAAATTACATTTAGCCTTTAAGCTTTTTTATTTCACTAGTATTGATGAAATGTGCCGTGGGCCTTTAAAACATTAGCTGTGGGCCGCAAATAGCCTCCGGGGCACACTTTTGACACCCCTGCTATAAATAACAAAAAATAAAATCTGATAAATCTGGGTAAAAAAGCAGAGCCTGGAGACGCATGCGCGTTTATCATAACTCTCTCGCTCTCTGTCTCTGCCCTTCCCTCACGAATGCTGCTGCGCGCAGAACTTTTTGTTTTCTTTTTAACCCCTTCTTAACCCTGAACATACATTGAAAATACACACAATCCTAACTTAAAATGCCGGACATTTGAAGCATTTAAAAAAACTCCACTTGGACAGCCCCGCAAAAGATGACATATCCGGTGAAAACAGGAGGTATGGTCAGTCTATCGTAGCCCAGTCGCTGCTAGCATGCCAGGTGTTTGTTTTTTTATCGATTGAAACTTATCAGTAGATTGCACAGTACAGTACATATTCCGTACAAGTGACCACTAAATGGTAACATCCGAATAAGTTTTTCAACTTGTTTAAGTCGGGGTCCACGTAAATCAATTCATGGTACCTCGGTGTGCATTGTTTACACAACATGCGGTGCGCTACTTAATGTCCGTGTGGAACTCGTTCGGTACATCTCTGAACCGAACCCCCGTACCGAAACGGTTCAATACAAATACCGTTACACCCCTAGTGATTTGCCTGAACGGCTAGGAGACTCAGAGTAACAAGCAAAAAGCGGTATAAAATGGATTAGAAAGGACAGATTTAAAAAAACAAATTAATAAATAAATTTAACTTGGGACTTCCCGCGGGCCAGATCTCGAACGCTGGCGGGCCGGATCTGGCTCGCGGGCCGTAGTTTGGGGACAACTGATGTCGACTCTAGAGATTCAAACGTTAAATGAAATGTATGTATGCCCTGGCACACCATAATAATTTCATGACCGAAGAAAAAAACTACACTTTTATACTGAAATAGAGACACCTAGAACTTATTCAATTCAAGAATACAAAAAACTAGCAGTAAAGTTTGGATCCATGAAGGAAAGCAGAAAGTGAATAAATAAAGTTTATAACTGAATAAATTTGTTTTGTTTTTTATTATTTTTTTATATGAATCAAGTAACATTTATGACAACCTTTTTCCAAAACGCAATACAGAATGTGAGATATAACAAGATAATGCATACATTTGTTTATTATGCCGAAAATGCATAATAAAGAAGGAAAAAAACATATAAGTCGCACTGGAGTATAAGTCGCATTTTGGGGGTAAATTTATTTGATAAAACCCAACACCAAGAATAGACATTTGAAAGAAAATTTAAAATAAATAAAGAATAGTGAACAACAGGCTGAATAAGTGTACGTTATATGACGCATAAATAACGAACAGAGAAAGTGTCTGGTATGTTAACGTAACATATTATAGTAAGAGTCATTCAAATAACTATAACATATAGAACATGCTATACGTTTACCAAACAATCTGTCACTCCTAATTGCTAAATCCAATGAAATCTTAAACGTGTAGTCTCTTACGTGAATGAGCCAAATAATATTTGATATTTTACGGTAATGTGTTAATAATTCCACACATAAGTCACTCCTGAGTATAAGTCGCACCCCCGGCCAAACTATGAAAAAAACTGCGACTTATAGTCCGAAAAATACGGTATTATTTATTATCATCAGCTGTTGATACTTAACTCAGAAAAAGGGCAAACAATGGCTAATCGATATACTAAAAAATGTAATAGTTGTTATGATATATAATGTTTATATTGTAACTATGAAATTAATCAGTTGCAAACTGAATGGGACTGATTCTTCCAACAGAAAAAAAAAAAAAAAAAAAAAAGTATAATTATGAGCAGAGCTGGGTAGAGTACCCAAACATTGTAAGAGTAGTGTTACTTTAGAATAACAGGACTTAAGTACAAAACACAAAACATGCACCGTTTTTGCATCGTGGTGAGACAGAATGAATTTTGTAAACAAATATAAAATGTCATCCTATTCAATTATAACTTAATAAGGAAATACAAAATGTTAGGGAAGATTGTTACCTGGGTGTCATTTTAGACCCAACACTGGGCTTTAAAAAAAACAAACATATGTGTCAGAGTTTTAAATAAAACATAAAAATGTTTAAATGTATCAGGAATTCGTTAACACTGGAGGCAGCTCAAACTTATTTTAATGCAATGTTTATGGCTCATTTTTATTATCGTATAACTTGATGGTCTAAGACAAGCAAAATGAGACTGAGGCAACTGGAAACTTTGCACAATTACTCAAAATCTTTGACCGAAAATCACAACACCACCATCACTGTTTAGTTCTCCAAATAATATAGTGTTAAATTTTGCTAACATTCGAAGATTAGCATCAATACGAATGGCCCATCGAATCCTAAATAACACTGCACCAGCGCCACTTAAGCACTTTGTCCAGTTTACAACTGCTGTGACAACTAGAAACACACGAGCCTCCACCGGGGGGCAGCGTAGCGTACCCAGATGTAAAACATGTTTTGCACAATCAGCCTTTTCATATAAAGCGATAAAGGAATGGAACAACCTCACAACAAACTTGAAAAGTATAACAGATTACTTTTCATTCACAATTGAAGTTAAAAAGTAGCTTTGGAGCAATCAAAGTTGCTCACACGGTCACTGAGGTGGGCACTATGATTGACACATTATATTTATCCATGAGAGAATTTTGTTGTAAACTCTGAGGTGTGTGTTAAAATCATGGTTGTGTTTTACAAATGATGACAGATGTGCACAAGAGCATGTATCGTCTATGTGTTATGTAAATAAGGTGTGGTTCTATTGTATAAGTATGTGTCAATGAAAGGGCATTGTATGACTTTTCTTAATTTGATTACATGCTATCGTATGATTTTATTGTTATAAAATTGTATTGCATGATTTTTGTATACCTTTAATTCAGGTCGCCATGGACTGCAGATGGAAATAACCCATTTAGCTTTAATCTGGTAACTTGACTCTCGCCAGATTGTGTAGTTCGCTGAGCTCCACACAAGGATCTTGGCTCGAAGGCATTGGAAACTCCTTCCAGATAGCAAAAAAACAATTAAACAATCAGGATCGCCGGTCGGGATTTCAGAGATGTGACGTAGCGCCGACGCGACTGTTTGATTACAACAACAAAGGCGGCATGCAGCCCTCACTACGTTGTGTGCTGACACTGGTTCTGCTATTGCAACTGTTTTGTCGAATCTATCGAATAATAATTCTTTAAAAGATGAACGGAGAACAGTTTTGAAGGCATTTAATGGTGACAAGGATGTTTTGGCTCTTCTTCCGACCGGGTTTGGATTTCCCAGCGTCGCTTTCATCAGCAACACGGGTTGATTTCGATGTGAGTGCTAGAACTAGCCCGTCATTCAAGATAACGGACAAGTGGTTTATTCAATCACATATAATTATTTTATTTTTATTTACATGGCCCCGTCTTCTGAAATACATCTCCTATTGAAAACTCCCAGATCCTTATGTGGAGCTCAGCGACCTGGCGAGTCAGGTTAATAGTTTGGTGCAGAACATATCGGTCTTTGAGCTTAATGTTTCTGTGCATTATCCATTTGAATAAAGACTAAACTAAACTAAAGGGATGATGTTCGAAAACCGGTTCTCCTAATTGTTCAATAAGAAAAGAACCAATTCTATGGATTCAAACACCTTTTGGAGAAACGGTTCCCGTTATCGAAGCCACTATAGTAAAGAAAAAGATTTGGTTCTTTATTCGAAAACCCTGGGAATGAATCCCGTGTCATAGGAAATTACGTAGCTCAGTCATTCGGCGGCAGATATAGAAGCAGCAACAACAATGGACCGGAAAAAATGCTCAAAGGCATAGCTTCACTTTACTAAGAAATACGACGAGGAAACGGCTATCTGCAATTATTGTAGGCTTTGCTTTCCTGTAAGGGGAGCAGTGCAACAAACATGTTGAAACATGTTCAGGCCGTACATAACCTGAAGGTTAGAGAAACGTGTCATGTCTTCGACAAATAGAGATTTAGCGACAGAGATGACGAAGACCGCCCCTCTTCCTCTGCTTCAACCTGCAGTCCCAGTGATAGTGCCGGTAAGTAACGTTATCTGCACACTTGTAGCCTTTAGGCTAAAATAATGTTACGTCTTAATGTCAACCAGGACTGCAGTAATGTTAGCTAGACTAACGTTACCTAAGCATAGTCAGTGGCTAATGGTAACGTTAACGTTAGCCTTTTTGTATGTGTCTGATAATGTTAACGGTATCTTGTAGCCTACACCACTCCAGAGTTTGCAGGTCTGTCTAATAAACTAGTGTTTGCAAGATGTGAATTAAGATAATGTTAATGTTACCCTATTTCAGATGATGACATTCATGACAGCCAGAGTGACCTGGGCAGTGTTTGCTCTTTTTAATTTATTTTATTCTTAAAAAATAAGTGAGCTTTTGTTAAACAAGTAATGTGTTTTTTCCAAACACAACAACCTATCTGGATTCGATAAGAGAATCGATAAGGAATCGGTTCGATAAGATGATTCGATAATGGCATCGAAATCGCTAATTTCTTAACAAACATCATCCCTACTAAACTAATTCCACGTAGGTGCTCGGGCCGCAAAGCACCCAAAGGACCGATGCCTATGGTCCCTGGGACCCAATTTTGAAAATTCCTAGCGCCAACACTGTTAGTTTTTACATACTAGCACCTGTTATAAACTACAATTTACGATTTACTGTTGGTTTGCTGTCATTTTATGTCACCTAGAGCGGGGTTCCCCAACCTTTTTTCCCACCAAGGATCGGTTTAATATATGCATTATTTTCTACGTGTGGCAGATACAAACAGCCAACTAATTAGCCTTTGGCTCCAATCTGGCACATTAACATCTTGGTAGAAGATGGATGGATGGATACCATGAATTGATTAACGTGGACCCCGAGCTAAACAAGTTAAACGTATTCGGGTGTTACATTTAGTGTTCAATTGTGCGGAACATGTACTGTACTGGGCAGCACGGAGCCTATCTCAGCTGCATTCGGGTGAAAGGCGGTGTACACTCTGGACAAGTCGCCACCTCATCGCAGGGCCAACACAGATAGACAACATTCACACTCGCATTCACACACTAGGGTCAATTTAATGTTGCCAATCAACGTATCCCCAGGTGTATGTCTTTGGCGGTGGGACGAAGCCGGAGTACCCGGAGGGAACCCACGCAGTCATGGGGAGAACAGGCCAACTCTAAACAGAAAGATTCCGAGCCCAGGATTGAACCCAGGAAAACTCAGGACCTTTGTATTGTGAGGCACATGCACTAACCCCTGTTCCACCGTGGTTGATTGGATACACTAAATTGGCCCTAGTGTGTGAATTTGAGTGTGAATGTTGTCTATTTGTGTTGGCCCTGCGGTGAGATGGCGATTTGTCCAGGGTGTACGCCGCCTTCCGCCCGAATGCAGCTGAGATAGGCTCCAGCGACCCCGAACAGGACAAGCGGTAGAAATGAATGGATGGATGGATGTACTGTACTGTGCAATCTACTAATACAAGTCTAAATCAATCAATCAATCAAGTCTATTAATGTGCACTGTCCCATGAACTATAACAGTGGTTCTCAATTGGGGGTATGCGTACCCCTGGGGGTTCTTGAAGGTATGCCAAGGGGTACATGAGATTTTTTTTCAAATATTCTAAAAATAGCAAGGCTTCACGGTGGCAGAGGGGTTAGTGCGTCTGCCTCACAATACGAAGTTCCTGCAGTCCTGGGTTCAAATCCAGGCTCGGGATCTTTCTGTGTGGAGTTTGCATGTTCTCCCCGTGAATGCGTGGGTTCCCTCCGGGTACTCCGGCTTCCTCCCACTTCCAAAGACATGCACCTGGGGATAGGTTGATTGGCAACACTAAATTGGCCCTAGTGTGTGAATGTGAGTGTGAATGTTGTCTGTCTATCTGTGTTGGCCCTGCGATGAGGTGGCGACTTGTCCAGGGTGTACCCCGCCTTCCGCCCGATTGGAGCTGAGATAGGCGCCAGCGCCCCCCGCGACCCCGAAAGGGAATAAGCGGTAGAAAATGGATGGATGGATAAAAATAGCAATGATTCAAAAATCCTTTATAAACTTATTTATTGAATAATACTTCAACCTAATATGAAGGTAAGTTCATAAACTGTGGAAGAAAAATACAACAATGCAATATTCAGTGTTGACAGCTAGATTTATTGTGGACATGTTCCATAAATATTGATGTTAAAGATTTATTTTTTGTGAATAAATGTTTAGAATTAAGTTCATGAATTCAGATGGATCTCCACTGCAATCCCCAAAGAGGGCACTTTAAGTTGATGAATGTTTTAGTGTTTTTTTTCAATGTTTTTTATTGTGTTTTTATATGTTTAATGGATCTTAAAGTCTGCAATAAAGATTGATAATGATGATGATATGATGTATGTCAGTGGTTCCCAAATGGGGGTACATTTTCCCCTGGGGGTAATTGAAGGTATATATGCTAAGGGGTACGTGAGATTTTTTTTAAATATTCTAAAAATAGCAACAATTAAAAATTCCTTTATAAATATATTTATTGAATAATACTACAACAAGATATGAATGTAAGTTCATAAAGTGTGAAAAGAAATGCAACAATGCAATATTCAGTGTTGACAGCTAGATTTTTTGTGGACATGTTCCATAAAAATTAATGTTAAAGATTTATTTTTTGTGAAGAAATGTTTCGAATTAAGTTCATGAATCCAGATGGATCTCTATTACAATCACCAAAGAGGGCACTTTAAGTTGATGAATACTTCTACGTGTAGAAATCTGTATTTATAATTGAATCACTTGTTTATTTTTCAAAAAGTTTTTAGTTATTTTTACATCTTTTTTTCCAAATAGTTCAAGAAAAAACACTACAAATTAGCACTATTTTGCACTGTTATACAGTTTAATAAATCAGAAACGGATTACATAGTGCTGTATTTTACTTCTTTATCTCTTTTTTTCAACCAAAAATGCTTTGCTCTAATTAGGGGATACTTGAATTGAAAAAATGTTCACTAAAAAAAAAAAAAAGTTGAGAACCACTGAACTATAACAAAGGAGTAGTAATATACAACTATCCATCCATCATCTTCCGCTTATCCGAGGTCGGGTAGCGGGGGCAGCAACCTAAGCAGGGGAAGCCCAGACTTCCCTCTCCCCAGCCACTTAGTCTAGCTCAGGGGTGTCAAACTCAAATACAGAGTGGGCCAGAATTTTAAACCGGACAAAGCCGCGGGCCAAGGTTGAACAAATTAACATTTTAATAGGGACCCAAACAAGTTTTGCATTGAATATTGAACAAGCAAGGCTTATATAACTTTACGGTGACATGCAAAATTGAGTTTCAAATAATAATAATATTTAAAAAATATCAATGGCATATCATGTAAAATTTAAATAAAATTTGAATGCCTCTTTTCTATTTGCAGCCTTCTGAAGTAAATATCAAAATAACATTTTTCCAAAGGCCAATAAAGTAAAATATTGAAAGTAAAATAACAATAAGGAATGAATCAAACATTCAAGCCTTGAAGTAGCAAGAGAAAGTGAATGAATAAAACTTTAATTATTGCTCAGTTTGCTACACTGATTTGCTTTAACAACGTTTATACAACCTCATAGTGCAAAATCAACTTTCAAAAAACAAACGAAAAAACATCACAGAAATAACATTTAAATAAAAAATGTGATGCCTCTTTTGTATTTGCAGCCTTCTGAAGTAAATATCAACATTGACTTTTCCCACTAGCTAATAAATTTGAAAATAAAATAATGAGGTGGTTGGGGTTGGGGGGTGGCGGGGTTCGGTGGTAGCGGGGGTGGATATTGTAGCGTCCCGGAAGAGTTAGTCCTGCAAGGGTTCTGGGTATTTGTTCTGTTGTGTTCATGTTGTGTTTTGGTGCTGTTGTTCTCCCAAATTGTGCTTGTCATTTTTGTCTGGTCAGGGTTCACAGTGTGGCGCATATTTGTAACAGTGTTGAAGTTGTTTATACAGCCACTCTCAGTGTGACCTGTATGGCTGTTGATCAAATATGCATTGCATTCACTTTTGTGTGTGTGTGTACAAGCCGCATATACTATGTGACTTGGCCAGCATGCTGTGTGTATAGAGGAAAAGCGGACGTAACGACAGTTTGTGGAGAACGCTAAAGGCAGTGCCTTTAAGGCACGACCCAAATATTGTTGTCCGGGGAGAAATTCAGGAGAATGGTTGCCCTGGGTAATTTTCGGGAGGGGCAGTGAACTTTGGAAGTCTCCCTGGAAAATCAGGAAGGTTGGCAAGTATGAGTATAAGGGGTGAATGCGGTGTTACAGCGGCACTGCCGTGGATTAATACCGGCGGGCCAGATCTAATTGTAATTTGATATTGCCTCAAAGGCCAAATTTGGCCCGCGGGCCAAATTTGGCCCGCGGGCCAGAGTTTAGGGGGCGGTATAGCTCGGTTGGTAGAGTGGCCGTGCCGGCAACTTGAGGGTTGCGGGTTCGTTTCCCGCTTCCGCCATCCTAGTCACTGCCGTTGTGTCCTTGGGCAAGACACTTTACCCACCTGCTCCCAGTGCCAACCACACTGGTTTAACTGTAACTTAGATATTGGGTTTCACTATGTAAAGCGCTTTGAGTCACTAGAGAAAAGCGCTATGTAAATATAATTCAGTTTGACACCCATGGTCTAGCTCTTCCCGGGGGATCCCGAGGCGTTCCCGGGCCAGCCGGGAGACAGTCTTCCCAAAGTGTCCTGGGTCATCCCCGTGGCCTCCTACCGGTTGGACGTGCCCTAAACACCTCCCTAGGGAGGCGTTCGGGTGGCATCCTGACCAGATGCCCGAACCACCTCATCTGGCTCCTCTCGATGTGAAGGAGCAGCGGCTTTACTTTGAGTTCCTCCCGGATGGCAGAGCTTCTCACCCTATCTCTAAAGGGAGAGCCCCGCCACCCGGCGGAGGAAACTCATTTCGGCCGCTTGTACCCGTGATCTTATCCTTTCGGTTATGACCCAAAGCTCATGACCACAGGTGAGGATGGGAACGTAGATCAGCCGGTAAATTGAGAGCTTTGCCTTCCGGCTCAGCTCCTTCACCGCAACGGATCAATACAACGTCCGCAACTATTAACAAGCTTATTGGTGTGTTTGGTAGGACAGGCAAAAGTTAAGTCAGAGAAAATGCGGTAGTTTACAAATTAATTAATGTTTCTGTGCGGCCCGGTACTGGTCCCCGGACCGTTGGTTGGGGACCACTGACCTAGAGGGTGTTTTAACGCCATATATCCCAGCTACACTTGTCATCTGACTGAGGCTGGTGTCATATTTCCAGTCAGGATGATGATGTTGATGGTGATGAGGCGGAGGATGAGGCTTGATGCGCACGTACAGTACGTCCACTGGCCAGTGACACTTAAAGGCGTTTGTTGGTAGTTGGTTGGCGACAGTGGTTGTGTTTGTGTGCAAAAAAAACAAAACAAAAAGGAGAGAGGAGGCTTTGGGGGGAAGTGAGGAGGAAAACAAACCATAATTAAGCAAAGAAGCAATGTGAGGTATGCGCTGGTCTTCGCGTCTCTCTAGTCTCAAACAAGCAGCCAGCAGCGTGACATTCGGAGCGTTAGACATTCACCGAGCAGACAGGCCTGAGAAACACGCAAGATAGGACGGAGATAAAACGCTATCAGTACCTTTCTTCTCTTCTCCCCCTCACTGTCACCCGATCTTTTCATGTTCCTGGACTTGTGTTGACGTTCGTGATGCCTCCGTCCCGAGGGCGCCGACGGTCTTTGGAGTCCGCGCACACTCACGTGCGTGCTATTTATACACTTTAACCGACCTGCACCGACAACAATCGTCTTTGGCTGTGTGTGTTGTCACCTCTTCGTCGGTGTTACACGAGCGCAGTCACCTTTTGTGCCGTGTTGGCGAAAAAAGAAGGTTAATTACAAAGCTGTGAAGACAGCGAGTCCCAGAATGCACCGGGGCTCAAGGCGGAAGTAGCTTCGGCAGCAGCAGATGTTGCTCAGCACCGGTGGATCTAATGGACTGATTAGCAAACAAGCCTCCAGCTTGTCTATATGATTATACAACTGTGAAATATACATATACATACATATATATATATATATATATATATATATATATATATATATATATATATATATATATATATATATATATATATATATATATTTATTTATTTATTTTTTCATTTAATTTATATTGACATCCAGCATCAGACATCCCTATCCATTACGTCATATTTACATACATCGGTGGTTCTCAACCTTTTTTCAGTGATGTGCCCCCTGTGAACCTTTTTTTAAATTCAAGTACTCCCTAATCAGAGCAAAATCAAACAATAAATTAAATAGCAAAGTCTGTGTGTGTTTGATTTTTGGCTGAAAGAGGGTTTACTCCTTCAGTAGGTCATGAGCATGTTTGTTTTACAGTATAATGAAATAGAATGAACACTCTTGTCAGTCATCCACTCACTTCATTTCTGTGGGTGGAGGAGGGAAATGTAGTAGAAATGGAAATGATCCAGCACACCTCTTAAAATATCTAATCCCTTCTCCCTCATCTCATTTCTGACATTTCCTGAAAGTTTAATCAAAATCAGCCTATAACTTTTATAGCCATGTTCCTAACTAACTAATTAGAAAACCCTAGTGCAAATATATATATATATATATATATATATATATATATATATATATATATATATATATACATACATATATATATACATACATATATATATATATATATATATATACACATATATATATATATATATATATATATATATATATATATATACATACATACTGTGGGCAAAAAAGTATTTAGTCAGCCACCTATTGTGCAAGTTCTCCCACTTAAAATGATGACAGAGGTTTTTATCATAGGTACACTTTAACTGTGAGAGACAGAAAGTGAAAAAAAAATCCAGAAATTCACATTGTTGGAATTTTAAAGAATTTATTTGTAAATTATGGGGGAAAATAAGTGTTTGGTCAACCATTCAAAGCTCTCACTGATGGAAGGAGGTTTTGGCTCAAAATCTTACAATACATGGCCCCATTCATTCTTTCCTTAACACGGATCAATCGTCCTGTCTCCTTAGCAGAAAAACAGCCCCAAAGCATAATGTTTCCACCCCCATGCTTCACAGTAGTTCTGGTGTTCTTGGGATGCAACTCAGTATTCTTCTTCCTCCAAACACGACGAGTTGAGTTTATACCAAAAAGTTCTATTTTGGTTTAATCTGACCACATGACATTCTCCCAATTCTCTGCCGTATCATCCATGTATCCATTTTGGTATAAACTCAACTCGTCGTGTTTGGAGGAAGAAGAATACTGAGTTGCATCCCAAGAACACCATACCTACTGTGAAGCATGGGGGTGGAAACATCATGCTTTGGGGCTGTTATATATATATATATATATATATATATATATATATATATATATATATATATATATATATATATATATATATATATATATATATATATATATATATATACTGTATGTGTGTGTGTGTGTGTACAGTATATGTATATACCTGTGTTTACATGTGTGTGTGGCTGTGTGGGTGGGTGTGTTGGTGTGTGTGTGGGTGTTTTGTAGCGTCCTGGAAGAGTTAGTGCTACAAGGGGTTCTGGGTATTTGTTTTCTTGCGTTTATGTTGTGTTACAGTGCGGATATTCTCCCAAAATGTGTTTGTCATTCTCGTTTGGTGTGGGTTCACAGTGTGGCGCATATTTGTAACAGTGTTAAAGTTGTCTATACGGCCACCCTCAGTGTGACCTGTATGGCTGTTGACCAAGTATGCCTTGCATTCACTTGTGTGTGTGTTAAAGCCGCGTTTATTATGTGACTTGGCCGGCAAGCTGTTTGTGTGGAGGAAAAGCGTACGTGACGACAGATTGTAGAGGACGCCAAAAACAGTGCCTTTAAGGCACGCCCCCAATATTGTTGTCCGGGTGGAAATAGGGAGAAATTCGGGAGTATGGTTGCCCTGGGAGATTTTCGGGAGGGGCAGTGAATTTCGGGAATCTCCAGGGAAAATCGGGAGGGTTGGCAAGTATGCTAACATATAGTATATAGTGCCAGCAAATTAAAAATAAAGTGGCCGAAATATGAATTCAAATTATCATATCAAATTGCATTATTCATCTAAATATGATTATAAATATGCCACGTTTCCCTTTACTTCAGAGTGTAAAGTAGATATTAACTGATACACAAAGGATTATCATCAAAAGATATGCCCCTTGTGACGGGTTTCCAGCCGTCCTCGTGTGGGGTGCAGTGACGATGGTTACAGGACGCATCATAGCAGGTTTGACTCGAGTTTATTATTTCAATAAACATCATGTCTTGCCAGTCTGTCGTGCCAATTTCTGGCTCTCTGGCTCTTCCTTCTCGTCGCGGCGCACCTTTCGGTGTCCGGGGGCTGCGTCTGCTGCGGGGGCTCATCTTTCTCTCGGTCAATCTCGTCGCTCTCGTGGTCGTTGTTGTCGGGTTATTCCTCCCCTACTTCTGCCCCGATTGTTCCTCCCTCGCCCTTTTTATGCTGCAGCAGAAGATGTAACGATTGAGCGAAGGTGCGTTGTGTATGCACCTGACGCTGATGGCCGCAGTGTCGCTCCAGGCGTGCCCCGCCTCTACGCTCTGCTGCATGCCCCGCCTCCTGGCCGCCATCTTGGTCAGGACAACCATTTGCCCTGTCCCGCTGTCGGCTCGTCGGCTCCACCTCTCCACACCTCTGTTTTCAACTTTAATCATGGGCTCTTGAATGCACCACAGTTATGTGCAATGAGATGAAAAAAATCAAACCTGTACATAACATTCTCCTATGCAGCCACAGATAGAGTTATTACAGTTTTACCTTTCGTTCATCACCTCCTTTTAGTTCCAAAATTCTCCAATGTGCTGTGTGCCAATGCTTAAAGGTGAGCTTTGATGACTTTATGACGTCTGTGTTGAGTCAAGTGTTCCAATTTAGGTTTGTGCTATGCAGGTGGAACAAACCAGTTTGCATTGTTGACTGGAGTTGTAGGTAGTCTTATTTCAAATTAACATTTACGATGTCTTATTGTTTCAAACTTTACAAAATCCCAGGGGTCCCCACGTGCTTTAGGTCCCTGCTACAACATCCCCACCTACCCTCCCCGTCCGACGGCGCCGGTGATCAGTATCAGCATCCCCTCAAAAAACGAAGCAAATCCTTGCTTTGAACATGCTCGCCAACTTTGTTTAAACTTCTGCACGCATCTCACATCGAGTTGCCGTCCTTTTCGGCGTATTACCGCTCCAGAGGTCATCCAGATTGCTCCTAACATGTTTCTAATAGTCCTGCAACGTGCTGTGTCCATTGTTGGTGTACCCCGACACCCGTCAACTACACATGAGAGGGCTTTCACAGGTGGTGCAAAGCTGCGATGCATTACCACAACATACTTTGATCAGTGTCTTCATTATTCGCTTCCTTTGTGATCTCTCTTCTTTCATGGTGACCAAAGCCAGTTGCGGCCTCCGTGATTTAACGCACATGTTTTTTTCACCTGTCTCGTAAAATGCTCAACGTTCAAAGATGTCCCCGGCATCCTTTACTAATAAACGGAGAGGGGGTTCTTTCTTTTTTGACTCCTATTTATAAACTACATTTCCTCCCCTCTTTCCTGGTCAGTACAATGCATTAGAAACATATATTTCATGGACGCTAACTAAAACCACATGTTTTTGCAGGAACAGCAGGTAAGAGTTGAAAAACTCTCGTGCGGTTGTCAATAGGATTTTTGGCCTTTTTGTACAACCTTTTTAGCCCCGATCCATCCCGACACTGTGTTCCTTTTATGTGTCAAACTATCATTCAAGTAACGCCGCCTTCAATCATTTTTATGGAGCAATTTTCAAGGAACAGCTTGACTATTTCACAGTTTTGGGGTTCATGTGGTTCTCCAAATGTGACGGTTCAGTTAGCTGTGTAAAAACTATTAGCGCCATAATACTCTGATTTGCAAAATACGCACCCCTACTCAGAGTCGCATATAAGAGAGTATGACCAATTAAACAACAGGCGCCATGTTTGCTACCAAGGGCTGTGCTCGGAAGCATGCATTGCAGTCGTTCTGACGAAAGTTTTCCTGACAAAATAAACCATAACACACTAAACCAGGGGTGTCAAACTCATTTTAGATCGGGGGGGCCACACGGAGAAAAATCTACTCACAAGTGGGCCGGACTGGTAAAATCACGGCACGATAACTTAAAAATAAAGACAACTTCAGATTGATTTCTTTGTTTAAAAAAAGAGCAAGTTTTTAAATGTACAAATCATTATGTTGCTGTTGTTGTTGTTTTTTTACAATTAACTGTTGCAGTTAATACTACATATATTTTATTTGTCGCTACTTATATTTTCTGAATACATTATGTGATAATGTTCATCAGTCAACTTATTGGTGTTCATTTTCAATCTATCAACATTGAAAAAATACATCATAATCAAATTATAGTATGTTATTTATGTAGTTTGATCACTTCCCTCAAATGATGTACTGATACAGTGGTTCTCAAATGGGGGTAAGCGTACCCCTGGGGGTACTTGAAGGTATGCCAAAGGGTACGTGAGATTTGTTTTAAAATATTCTAGAAATAGCAACAATTCAAGAATATTTTATAAATATATGTATTGAATAATACTTCAACAAAATATGATTGTAAGTTCATAAACTGTGAAAAGAAATGCAACAATGTAATATTCCATGTTCCATTGACATGTTCCATAAATATTGATGTTAAAGATTTATTTTTTTTGTGAAGAAATGTTTAGAATTAAGTTCATGAATCCAGATGGATTTCTATTGCAATCCCCAAGGAGGGCACTTTAAGTTGATGATTACTTCTATGTGTTGAAATATTTATATTCGAATCACTTGTTTATTTTTCAACAAGTTTTTAGTTATTTTTATAGACCACTACAAATAAGCAATATTTCTGCACTGTTATACAATTTAATAAATCAGAAACTGATGACATAGTGCTGTATTTTACTTCTTTATCTCTTTTTTTCAACCAAAAATGCTTTGCTCTGATTTGAGGGTACTTGAATAAAAAAAAAATGTTCAGAGTGGGTACATCACTGAAAAAAGGTTGAGAACCACTGTACTAATATAATGTGGTTTACCGTATTTCCTTGAATTGTCGCCGGGGCGCTAATTAATTTAAAACCTCTTTTCACTCCTGCGCTTACCAAAGGCATGCGGTAAAAGTAAATATGCGTTAATTATTTTAAAACCTCTTATCACTCCGACACTTACCAAATGTATGCAGTAAAATTGGAGTGTGATGTAAGCTTGGACCTTAAATCCTACTGAATACCTCTTAATCTTCTTCCCTTTATGCAATTTCAAATTACCGGTATTGAAATCAGCCTCCTCCATTTTGAAAATGATGACAGGGGAAGTGTCACTCGTGACGTCACGAGTTTGACAAGGCGGTAATACTAAGCATGCGCTAATTATTTTTGCAAAGAAGTGAAGTGAATTATATTTATATAGCGCTTTTTCTCTAGTGACTCAAAGCGCTTTACATAGTGAAACCCAATATCTAAGTTAGATTCAAACCAGTGTGGGTGGCACTGGGAGCAGGTGGGTAAAGTGTCTTGCCCAAGGACACAACGGCAGTGACTAGGATGGCAGAAGCGGGAATCGAACCTGCAACCCTCAAGTTGCTGGCACGGCCACTCTACCAACTGAGCTAAACCGCCCCAAAGAGAGTTTGACCCGGCATTAATTGAAGGCAGGCGCATACTATATGCCCTGCGGCAATTCAAGGAAATAGGGTATTTTGTACATATGTAGCATCATCTACAAAGATACAAATAAGTGCTATTGCGACATCCAGTGGACACATTTAGAACAGCTGTTTCTTTCATTCAAAAATTTTGTGTACATTTTTATACTAGCAAACTCATCCCGCGGGCCGGATAAAATCTGTCCTCGGGCCTGATCCGGCCCTTGAGCCGTACGTTTGACACCCCTGCACTAAACAAAAATATAAACACTTTTTGCTCAAATTTTTCATGAGTTGAACTCAAAGATCGAAAACTTTTACGATACACACAAAAGACCTGCTCCTCTCAAATATTGTTCACAAATCAGTCTAAATCTGTGTTTGCGAGCATTTCTTTGCCAAGATATTCAGTCCCATCTCACAGGTGTGGCCCATGAAGATGCTGATTAAACAGCATAATTATTGCATGGGTGTGCCTTAGGCTGTCCACCATAAAAAAGCCACTCTGAAATGTGCAGTTTTATCACACAGCACAATGCCACAGATGTCGCAAGTTTTGAGGGAGCGTCCAGTTGGCTTGCCGACTGCAGGAATGTCCACCATAGTTGTTGTTCATGAATAAATGTTCATTTCTCTGCCATACGCCATCTCAAAAGGCGTTTCAGAGAATTTGGCAGTACATCCAACCGGCCTCACAAGCGCAGACCACATGTAGCTACACAACCTCAGGACTTCCACATCCAGCAGGTGCACAACCAGCCACCCGGACAGCTCTTGCAACAGTTGGTTTGCATAACCAAAGAATTTCTGCACAAACTGTGAAAAACCGTCTCGGAAAAGCTCATCTGCATGCTCGTCATCCTAATCGGGTCTCGACCTGACTGCAGTTCGTCGTCGTAACCGACTTCGGATGGCGTCTTACACGTTGGAGGGGTGTTCTCTTCACGTTTGAATCCCGGTTTTCACTGTTCAGGGCAGAAGGCTAGCAGTGTGTGGGGTGGCGTCTGGAGGAGTGGTTTGGTTTGCTGATGTCAACGTTGTGAATCAAGAGCCCCTTGGTAAAGATGGTGTTATGGTTTGGGCAGGTGTGTTGCACTGCGTGAGGCAAATGGTGGTCACACAAGATAACTACCACAATAACGTATTACCCTCATTTTGCCAAATCATCATGAGCTTTGGACCAACAATCACGGAGAAATTGTGACTTTTGTGTAAAGTATGTCAACTGCGGTGGCTGCCTCCAAGGAATTGTTTGCAATAATCAATACATTTAATAAATGTTTATTGTTGTATTTGATTTATATATATATATATATATATATATATATATATATATATATATATATATATATATAGGTTTATTCAGGTGTACTGGAGAGGAGGCTTCGCCGGATAGTCGAACCTCGGATTCAGGAGGAACAGTGTGGTTTTCGTCCTGGTCGTGGAACTGTGGACCAGCTCTATACTCTCGGCAGGGTTCTTGAGGGTGCATGGGAGTTTGCCCAACCAATCTACATGTGCTTTGTGGACTTGGAGAAGGCATTCGACCGTGTCCCTCGGGAAGTCCTGTGGGGAGTGCTCAGAGAGTATGGGGTATCGGACTGTCTTATTGTGGCAGTACGCTCCCTGTATGATCAGTGTCAGAGCTTGGTCCGCATTGCTGGCAGTAAGTCGGACACATTTCCAGTGAGGGTTGGACTCCGCCAAGGCTGTCCTTTGTCACCGATTCTGTTCATAACTTTTATGGACAGAACTTCTAGGCGCAGTCAAGGCGTTGAGGGGTTCCGGTTTTGTGGCCACGGGATTAGGTCTCTGCTTTTTGCAGATGATGTAGTCCTGATGGCTTCATCTGACCGGGATCTTCAGCTCTCACTGGATCGGTTCGCAGCCGAGTGTGAAGCGACCGGAATGAGAATCAGCACCTCCAAGTCCGAGTCCATGGTTCTCGCCCGGAAAAGGGTGGAGTGCCATCTCTGGGTTGGGGAGGAGACCCTGCCCCAAGTGGAGGAGTTCAAGTACCTAGGAGTCTTGTTCACGAGTGGGGGAAGAGTGGATCGTGAGATCGACAGGCGGATCGGTGCGGCGTCTTCAGTAATGCGGACGTTGTATCGATCCGTTGTGGTGAAGAAGGAGCTGAGCCGGAAGGCAAAGCTCTCAATTTACCGGTCGATCTACGTTCCCATCCTCACCTATGGTCATGAGCTTTGGGTCATGACCGAAAGGATAAGATCACGGGTACAAGCGGCCGAAATGAGTTTCCTCCGCCGGGTGGCGGGGCTCTCCCTTAGAGATAGGGTGAGAAGCTCTGCCATCCGGGAGGAGCTCAACGTGAAGCCGCTGCTCCTCCACATCGAGAGGAGCCAGATGAAGTGGTTCGGGCATCTGGTCAGGATGCCACCCGAACGCCTCCCTAGGGATGTGTTTAGGGCACGTCCAGCTGGTAGGAGGCCACGGGGAAGACCCAGGACACGTTGGGAAGACTATGTCTCCCGGCTGGCCTGGGAACGCCTCGGGATCCCCCGGGAAGAGCTAGACGAAGTGGCTGGAGATAGGGAAGTCTGGGCTTCCCTGCTTAGGCTGCTGCCCCCGCGACCCGACCTCGGATAAGCGGAAGATGATGGATGGATGGATGGATATATATATATATATATATATATATATATATATATATATATATCAACCGCAGGGTACAAAGCGTAGGAAAAAACTAGTGGCTTAGCGTCTGAAAAATACGGAAGTGTTTTGTTTTTTTTTAAACGTGTTGTGCTAAACTAAGCATGCGAGCATTTTACAGTGCATTGGCAAGTTAACACATGAGAGGAAAATAATTGATTTTCATTACAGTTGTCAATGTGTTTTTTTTTTTTAGTGAAGAGTTGAAGACACAACACTTTCTATTCACTATTTTATGTGAAACTGGCTGCCAATCAACATGGCCACGAATAGCAGACGAAACGGGAAAAACTTCCGGTTCAAGGCACAAAACAGGAAGTACATTTTGAAGTGAGCAAAACACAAACAATAACGCACCTTTTCAGTCTCACTGTTGGTGTTGAAAAAAAATTTGATAAATACAAAACATTATAGAAAGAGAAATCCATACTTTAGCCGCACCGTATTATAAACTGCAGGATACAAAGCGTAGGAAAAAACTAGTGGCTTACCGTCTGAAAAATACGGAAGTGTTTTTTTTTAACCGTGTTGTGCTAAAATTAAGCATGCGAGCATTTTACAGTTTATTGGCAAGTTAATGCATGAGAGGAAAATAATTGATTTTCATTACAGTCGTCAATGTGTTGTTTTTTTTTAGTGAAGAGTTGAAGACACAACACTTTCTATTCACTATTTTATGTGAAACTGGCTGCCAATCAACATGCACACGAATAGCAGACGAAACGGGAAAAACTTCCGGTTCAAGGCACAAAACAGGAAGTACATTTTGAAGTGAGCAAAACACAAACAATATCGCACCTTTTCAGTCTCATTGTTGGTGTTGAAAAAAATGTTGATAAATACAAAACATTATAGAAAGAGAAATCCATACTTTAGCCGCACCGTATTATAAACCGCAGGATACAAAGCGTAGGAAAAAACCAGTGGGTTACCGTCTGAAAAATACGGAAGTGTTTTGTTTTTTTAACCGTGTTGTGCTAAAATTAAGCATGCGAGCATTTTACAGTTTATTGGCAAGTTAATGCATGAGAGGAAAATAATTGATTTTCATTACAGTCGTCAAGGTGTTGTTTTTTTTAGTGAAGAGTTGAAGACACAACACTTTCTATTCACTATTTTATGTGAAACTGGCTGCCAATCAACATGCACACGAATAGCAGATAAAACGGGAAAAACTTCCGGTTCAAGGCACAAAATAGGAAGTACATTTTGAAGTGAGCAAAACACAAACAATATCGCACCTTTTCAGTCTCACTGTTGGTGTTGAAAAAAATGTTGATAAATACAAAACATTATAGAAAGAGAAATCCATACTTTAGCCGCACCGTATTATAAACCGCAGGATACAAAGCGTAGGAAAAAACTAGTGGCTTACCGTCTGAAAAATACGGAAGTGTTTTTTTTTTTTTTAAACGTGTTGTGCTAAACTAAGCATGCGAGCATTTTACAGTGCATTGGCAAGTTCACGCATGAGAGAAAAAATATTGATTTTCATCACAGTCGTCAATGTGTTAGTTTTTTTTAGTGAAGAGTTGAAGACACAACACTTTCTGTTCACTATTTTATGTGAAAATGTCTGTCAATCAACGTGCGCAAGGAGAAGTTTTTATCAGATCGGAGGCCCTGCGAGTAATTAGGACTGCATTTACAAGGCAGAAGAACCTGCTGTAATTTGTCCTGCAGTCAGTCATCACCCTCTCTCCGTGTCGGGGTTCACTGCAAGGCCAGGTCACTGCTGAGCACGCCAACATGTGTTGTTAAAAGAAGAACTTCTTTGAAAGTGCGGCCAATGTGTTTGCGCTTACCATCGGGCTGTGTTTTGTGTTATTGTGCATTGCATCATCGCCGGATCACCCTTTGACACGGATCCTGATTTAATGGACGTCGAAAACAGCAAAACATGGGCCAGAATGTGCTAAGTAGGCTTTTCTGCCAAAGTGAAAACTGCATCAATTAGACTACTGGGGTCCAAAGTGTGGCCCGGGGGCCATTTGCAGCCCACAGCTAAATATTTATAAAATAAACATAACAAAATGAATAAAAGAGCATGCAGCTGAAACGTAACAACAAGAAGTTGCAATGTGGACTCAAATAACACAAATCTGCCATGCAGGCTGGTTTTTCTTCAGTGCTGTCATTGCTTAAAAAATGATATTGAATTAAAGGCCTACTGCAACCCACTACTACCGACCACGCAGTCTGATAGTTTATATATCAATGATGAAATAATAACATTCCAACACATGCCAATACGGCCGGTTTAGTTGACTAAATTGCAATTTTTAATTTCCCACGAAGTATCCTGTTGAAAACGTCGCGGAATGATGACGCGGGGCGTGACGTCACCGGTGGTAGCGGACATGTTCTTCCAGCCCGATCCAAGCTATATGTTGTCTGCTTTAATCGCATAATTACACAGTATTCTGGACATCTGTGTTGCTGAATCTTTTGCAATTTGTTCAATTAATAATGGAGACGTCAAAGAAGAAAGATGTAGGTGGGAAGCAGTGTATTGCAGCTACCTTTAGCAAAACAAACACAGCCAGTGTTTCCTTGTTTACATTCCCGAAGGTGAAGCTTTACTATGGAACAGAGCGGTCAAGCGAACATGGTTCCCGACCACATGTCAAACGGCAAGTTTCGGAAATTGTGGTAATAAGTCGGCTCTTACTGCGTCCTCCTGCAGTAGCGGACTCTCTTGCCTCCTCCCACCGGAGACACCGGCGGTCACCACACCCGTGGCCACACCACTCCGACTTTCAGGTACGACCATATAATCTCACTAAAACAATAGTAACACAATAAGCAGATAAGGGATTTTCCTGAATTATCCTAGTAAAAGTGTCTAATAACATCTGAATCGCTTCCCCTGCAATTTTTAATTTCCCACGAAGTATCCTGTTGAAAACGTCACGGAATGATGACGTGTGTGCGTGACGTCACCGGTGGTAGCGGACATGTTCTTCCAGGCCGATCCAAGCTATATGTAGTCTGCTTTAATTGCATAATTACACAGTATTCTGGACATCTGTGTTGCTGAATCTTTTGCAATTTGTTCAATTAATAATGGAGACGTCAAAGAAGAAAGATGTAGGTGGGAAGCGGTGTATTGCAGCTACCTTTAGCAAAACAAACACAGCCGGTGTTTCCTTGTTTACATTCCCGAAGGTGAAGCTTTACTATGGAACAGAGCGGTCAAGCGAACATGTTTCCCGACCACATGTCAAACGCCAAGTTTCGGAAATTGTTGTAATAAGTCGGCTCTTACCGTAGACATGAGCGGAGCTTGCGTCTTCCTGCAGTAGCGGACTCTCTTACCTCCTCCCACCGGAGACACCGGGGGTCACCACACCCGTGGCCACACCCCTCCGACTTTCAGGTACGACCATATAATTTCACTAAAACACTAGTAACACAATAAGCAGATAAGGGATTTTCCAGAATTATCCTAGTAAATGTGTCTAATAACATCTGAATCGCTCCCACTGCCTTCGCCTTTTTTTTTTCTAGTCCTTCACTCTCACTATTCTTATCCACGAATCTTTCATCCTCGCTCAAATTAATGGGGAAATCGTCGCTTTCTCAGTTCGAATCGCTCTCGCTGCTGGTGGCTATGATTGTAAACAATGTGAGGATATGAGGAGCTCTACAACCAGTGACGTCACGCACACATCGTCTGCTACTTCCAGTACAGGCAAGGCTTTTTTATTAGCGACCAAAAGTTGCAAACTTTATGTCGATGTTCTCAACTAAATCCTTTCAGCAAAAATATGGCAATTTCGCGAAATGATCAAGTATGACACATAGAATTGACCTGCTATCCCCGTTTAAATAAGAAAATCTCATTTCAGTAGGCCTTTAAAATCAATGTTATTAATTAAGCTATTTTTCAAAACCTTCACTTTTGTGTTCTCCCGATACTAATATTTTGGTACAAGTACCGGTCTTGGGTGCTTTTCGATAATTTTCTAAATAAAGGGGATCACAAAAAATTGCTTTATTAGCTTTATTTTAACAAAAAATCTTACGGTATGTTAAACATATGTTTCTTATTGCAATTCTGTCCTTAAATAAAAAAAGGGAATATACTAGACAACTTGTCTTTTTATTAGTAAGTAAAGAAACAAGGACTCCTAATTAGTCTGCTGACGTATGCAGTAACATATTGTGTCATTTTCCATTCTATTATTTTGTCAAAGTTATTAAGGAATGATTAATCTACTTGTTCATGTACTGTTACATTCAAATTATATACTATATATATAAAAAAAAAATACAAAAGTAGATCGTTTGATGGTAAAAAATATTGATGTAAGCATAGTGGTATCGAGCAGATACGCTCCTGTACTTGGTATCATTACAGTGGATGTTAGGTATAATTCCACCAATGGCATTTGTTTACATTCAGGAACGACATCATTAGCGGTGACACCAGTGAGCTACGGTGTGCAGTGAAGCATGTTTAGCTATTCCTCGTCCTGCAGAGATGATACTTGTAAGAAACTTACTTTATTTGTCGCCATGGAGGTGAGGATTAGTGATTTAGAAGTAGCTAAAACACAGCATACTGCGGATGCATTTTAAAGTTAAAGTACCAACAATTGTCACACACACACGAGGTGTGGCGAAATTATTATCTGCATTTGACCCATCACCCTTGATCATCCCCTAGAAGATGAGGGGAGCAGTGAGCAGCAAGGGTGGCCCCGCCCGGAAATCATTTTTTGGTGATTTAACCCCCAATTCCAACCCTTGATGCTGAGTACCAAGCAGGGAGGCAATGGGTCCCATTTTTATAGTCTTGGATATGACTCGGCCGGGGTTTGGACTCACGACCTACCGATCTCAGGGCGTACACTCAAACCACTAGTCCACTGAGTAGGTAGCTGTTTAGCTAGTTAGCCATGTCTTAAAGCACCTCTTCCTGAGGGCGTTTCAGTGTTATAATTTCACCTCTACCGTTATTTCTATGGAAAAATTGATCCGTTTTCCCTTTTCTGTCTACACTCTCTTTGCTTGTATGTACTCTGTGACTGTGCGCTGCCGAACATGCTCGTCTGCTCGTAAAACAACAATGACACGACGTGATGACGAGGAGGGAGGGTCGGGGGGGGTGGGGGGGGGGGGGGGTGAGCGATGGAGGGTTGGGGTTGGGGGACCGGTACTTTTTAGAGGCAGTATACTCCCGAATATGATTCCTTAGTATCACAGTACTATACCGTACGACCCTGCTTCACCTCAAATATTCCACTTTGACATCACTTTTGGGAAAAACTTTCATATTATGTGTGTTTGCCATATTGTAAAAAAAGAAAAGTTTTCTTTGACAAATAGTGCACAAAACAAACAAATTAAAAAACTCATTAAAATAGCATGTCATTTGGGCATCAAAAACAGCAACTCCGATGTCAAGCATCACTCTCGTCTCAGATCAGGACTACCCATTATATATATATATATATATATATATATATATATATATATATATATATATATATATATATATATATATATATATACATATATATATATATATATATATATATATATGTATATATATATACATATATATATATACATGTATATTTATATATGTATATATATATATATATATATATATATATATATATATATATATATATCAATCAATCAATCAATGTTTATTTATATAGCCCTAAATCACAAGTGTCTCAAAGGGCTGTACAAACCGCATATATATATATATATATATACATATATATATATATATATATATATATATATATATATATATATATATATATATATATATATATATATTTTTTTTTTTAGTCGATCCAAAAGGAATGACCTCATGCAGCCAGTATGTGCATGTTCATGCTAACCTTCACTCTGCAAGGCCTTAAGGAAACTGTTATTTGTCAGTGCCATAAAGCAGATCGCCGTCCGCTGGCTTCCATTAACATCAAAGCGCATGTCGAAGGCAGTAATGTCGACGTATCAAAAGCCGAAATGTATTATTTCAAGGTAATGCGTTGGACGCCACGAAACAATTAGGAGGTTTTTGTTCTTTTGTTTCGGACTTTTCTCCGCCTGGTGTCTTTGAAGAGCACCTACGCACTAAAAAATGCTGGGTTAATTTTGATAACCCAATTTATGAGTTGCTAGTGTTGGGTTGAATTTCTGGAGTTATCTTTATGAAGAGCAATGCACTTTTTGGGATATAAGGGTATTATTTTAACTTAATTTCTGGGTTTTCAAAAGTATGAACTATGTTTGGGTTGTTTTTCAATGAGTAACGCATTTTTGGAGAAAAGGCTTTTTTAAATAAAAAGTTATTTTTTTCTTGAACAGAATTTTACAAACCCCGTTTCCATATGAGTTGGGAAATTGTGTGAGATGTAAATATAAATGGAATACAATGATTTGCAAATCTTTTTTTTTGCAAATAATAATTAACTTAGAATTTCATGGCTGCACCACGTGCCAAAGTAGTTGGGAAAAGGCATGTTCACCCTGTGTTACATCACCTTTTCTTTTAACAACACTCAATAAACGTTTGGGAACTGAGGAAACTAATTGTTGAAGCTTTAAAAGTGGAATTCTTTCCCATTCTTGTTTTATGTAGAGCTTCAGTCGTTTTTTACGCTTCATAATGCGGCACACATTTTCAAAAGGAAACAGTTCTGGACTGCAGGCGGGCTAGGAAATTACCCGCATTCTTTTTTTTACGAAGCCACGCTGTTGCAACACGTGCTGAATGTGGCTTGGCATTGTCTTGCTGAAATAAGCAGAGGCGTCCATGAAAAAGACGGCACTTAAATGGCAGCAAATGTTGTTCCAAAACCTGTGCGTACTTTTCAGCATTAATGGTGCCTTCACAGATGTGTAAGTGACCCATGCCTTGGGCACTAATGCACCCCCATACCATCACAGATGCTGGCTTTTGAACTTTGCGTCGATAACAGTCTGGATGGTTCGCTTCCCCTTTGGTCCGGATGACACAATGTGGAATATTTCAAAAAACAATTTGAAATGTGGACTCGTCAGACCACAGAACACTTTTCCACTTTGCGTCAGTCCATCTTAGAGGATCTCGGGCCCAGAGAAGCCGGCGGCGTTTCTGGATGTTGTGGATAAATGGATTTCGCTTTGCATAGTAAAGGTTTAACTTGCACTTACAGATGTAGCTACAAACTGTACTTAGTGACAGTGGTTTTCTGAAGTGTCACGTGTTGCTGGCATCAAATTCTAAAGTTAATGATTATTTGCAAAGAAAAAAAAGTTTATCAGTTTGAACATCAAATATGTTGTCTTTATAGCATATTCAACTGAATATGGGTTGAAAATGATTTGCAAATAATTGTATGCCGTTTATATTTACATCTAACACAATTTCCCAACTCATATGGAAACGGGGTTTGTATCATGGATTAATCTCATTAACATTATTTACAATCACATATCTTATGCACATGAAAATATTTGAGCATGCTGTATAGGACAACTATGATCATACACAGCAATTCTTGTAAAAAAAAATGTCACTTATATCTTGCTTTTGAGTATATTTTAAAGTAATAAAAATAATGTTGATCAGTAGTTGGGAAGGGGGAGGACAAACCAACAGTAAAACATGTAATTTCTAACCAACTATTGGGTCAATGAGCGCTAAATTGCGCAACCCAATAGTTGGGTTGGGAATAACCCAACATTTTAGTGAGCATAACTCAGCTATTGTGTTAAAAAAATCAAACCCAATATTTGGGTTATGAATCAACCAACATTGAGTTAGCATAACTCAACATTTGGGTTAAATAATTCAACCCAATAGTTTGGTTGGGAAAAACCCAACATTAAGTTATCACAACTCAACTGCAAAAACAAGATACTTAATGATCGAACTGAGAAATCTTGTTATTTTTATATTTTATGGATGGATGGATGGATGGATAATTTGAAATCGCATAAAGGGAAAAAGATTAAGAGCTATTCAGTTGGATTTAAGGTCCAAGCTTACATCAAACTCAAATTTGTACTGCATGCCTTTGGTAAGTGCCGGAGTGAGAAGAGGTTTTAAAATAATTAGCGGATGCTTACTTTTACCGCATGCTTTTGGTAAGCGCAGGAGTGAGAAGAGGTTTTAAATTAATTAGCGCCCCGGCTGCAATTCAAGGAAATACGGTATCTTGTCTTTGCAGTGTATTCAATTAAATATAAGTTGAAAAAGTATTTGCAAATCATTGTATTCTGCTTTTATTCACGAATTATACAACGTGCCAACTTCACTGGTTTTGGCTTTTGCAAATTTTTTTTTCAGCTTTAGTCATGTTTAAAACACCACAAACCAGGTGTCACATTATTTGTGTTTTGTTTTTTTCCTGCAAAACCATATAAAAAGTTGAAAATATAAATAGGTGGGTTTGGAATTCTGACACTTGTTTTGTTTGCAGTGTGGTTGAAAAGTGGACTTACACAGCACACGTGCTTCCTGTGTTTTCTGTGTTCTCCTTCGACGGGAAGTCGCACACCGGACAAAAGTGCACGGCCGCGCTCTCCGGTTTGCTTTTCCCGAAGCCTGCAAAGTCCCACAACTGCCGAGCACCTGCTGTCTCGTTTATATAAGACACGGAGTCTTAAACCGCGTTGAAAAAGCTCCTTGCCCTGAGCTGGAATATTGTTTAAAACCTTCGCAACCGCACGGCCGAGACTTCAAGCGCACGGAAGGGCTTTTAAAGAAGCGTCGGAGTGCGAGTACACGGTTCAATACACCTCGATGAGGCTGCAATAAATGACCGTATAGCGCCGCAGGAAATAGTCCCTTTGCTTAGCGAACACAAAGAGCGTGCGGTCTTATTGTAAGATGTGGTACACCTCCTTCCTCGGGATCACTTCCAGACGCCGGGACCAGGAAGCGCTGATTTGCCCTCTCCCTGATTTGAATACCATGATCCTTCAGCACTTTTATAACAGTTTTTTTTTTGACACACAAAAGAACCTCTTGTCTGAGTCTCGCACATAATGTCGGACCGAGAAAGGCTAGAGAACCAGATGGAGGAGCACACTTTTTGTGTGTCCTCATTTTGAGGACTATCACTGACTTGACAGTTCATCTAAGAACACTGCACTATTCCTCAGTAATCCCTCCATCCATTCATTTTTCTACCGCTTGTTCTGTTCGGGGTCGCGGGGGTTTCTGTGTGTGTGCCGATGTGTTCATGTACTCTAAGAGGATTTTGCCGTTTAAAATGTTTATTATTCTAGCATTAAGGTGCTTAAAGTTAAGAATTTGGGGGATTTCTGGTCATTTGTGAGGGCACAAAAGGGTGCTTCTGTGTGTGTGCCGATGTGTTAATGTGCTGTAAGTGGATTTTACTTTTTAAAATCTTTGTTATTATAACAATATGGTTGTTAAAGTTAAGGATTTGTGTATATATATATATATATATACATACAGTGGGGCAAAAAGTATTTAGTCAGCCACGGATTGTGCAAGTTCTCCCACTTAAAATGATGACAGAGGTCTGTAATTTTCATCATAGATACACTTCAACTGTGAGAGACAGAATGTGAAAAAAAAATCCAGGAATTCACATCGTAGGAATTTTAAAGAATTTATTTGTAAATTATGGTGGAAAATAAGTATTTGGTCAACCATTCAAAGCTCTCATTGATGGAAGGAGGTTTTGGCTCAAAATCTCACGATACATGGCCCCATTCATTCTTTCCTTGACACGGATCATTCGTCCTGTCCCCTTAGCAGAAAAACAGCCCCAAAGCATGATGTTTCCACCGCCATGCTTCACAGTAGGTATGGTGTTCTTGGGATGCAACTCAGTATTTTTCTTCCTCCAAACATGACGAGTTGAGTTTATACCAAAATGGATACATGGATGATACAGCAGAGGATTGGGAGAATGTCATGTGGTCAGATGAAACCAAAATAGAACTTTTTGTTATAAACTCAACTTGTCGTGTTTGAAGGAAGAAGAATACTGAGTTGCATCCCAAGAACACCATACCTACTGCGAAGCATGGGGGTGGAAACATCATGCTTTGGGGCTGTTTTTCTGCGAAGGGGAGAGGACGATTGATTCGTGTTAAGGAAAGAATGAATGGGGCCATGTATCGTGAGATTTTGAGCCAAAACCTCCTTCCATCAGTGAGAGCTGTGAATGGTTGACCAAATACTTATTTTCCGACATCATTTTTTAAAATTCCTACACTGTGAATTCCTGGATTTTTTTTTCACATTCTGTCTCTCACAGTTGAAGTGTACCTATGATGAAAATTACAGACCCCTGTCATCATTTTAAGTGGGAGAACTTGCACAATCGGTGGCTGACTAAATACTTTTTTGCCCCACTGTGTATATATACAACATATTATTACTACAGTATATTCATGCACGTTTATAATGCAATTAGGGGTCATTGGTAGCGTAGTGGTTGACAAATCAAAGACAGCCCCGAGTGAACAAGGCCTAAAGTGGCATTAATGTGAAATGTACTAGTTCAGCAAACGTCGTCAAGCTTTGCTTTGATGGCGACTGTTTCACATTAGCGACTTTTTATTGGGGATTTTCTGCTCTTTTTCTTTTTCAAAGTGCACAATTTCCTTGCTGACTCGGTGTTACCGGGCCATGTCGCGTGACCACCTTTGCATGGAGCGAGAGGGGGGAGCGTGAGTGTGTGTGTGTTTGTGTGTGTGTGTGTGTGGGGGGGGGTGTACGACTTTGGCGAGCGATCAAGAATTCATCCGTCCGACGAAGCCAGACTGTGCCCAAAAAAAGCCCAGAGCCGGGGTTTATTTATCCAGGCACACTTGTGGTGCCGAGCAAATGAGTTGACGTTGGGGAGTGTGCTGATGGTGACAAGTATGTTTAACACACGCTGTAAGACATAAATGAACTTGCCATGCACAGAAAGTTCTCGCTGGGGCCGCCTTCGCTTCCAATCAGCCCGGCCTCCCCACTGACTGACGGGCTGCTTCTTTACCTTTCAAGTGAGTGTGGAGCGTATGTCATGTCTGTCAATGGGACTCCACTTCCACCCCTCGGCCCCCATTTATGAAGGCTAATTTGGAAAGCTCGCTGGGATATCACCGGCCTGTTGAAAACTGGGACAATATGCACTGCAAAAAGTCAGTGTTCAAAAATTATTTTTTTTTAAATAAAAAAAATAGGGGTGTTTTATTTGAACTAAGCAAAATTATCTGCTAATACAGGAGTCGGGAACCTTTTTTGCTGAGAGAGCCATTAAAGCCAAATATTTTAAAATGTATTTCCGTGAGAGCCATAGAATAGTTTTTTGACACTGAATATAACTAAATGCCTGCATTTTTTTTTAGTAAGACCCACATTTTTAGACTATTGTAGGTCTCTTATTATTTTTAATTAACATTGTTATTCTGAAGCTAACCAATAATAAATAAAATACTTCTTACCATGAATGCAACTTCTTGAACAGGTGTGGTAGAAAACGGATATTTTGACACTGTGATTACCAACATAATTAGGTAGGTAAGTAGGTATTATTATTTTCCAAGAACAACAAAACTTTGTTAATTGACTGATTGATTTGATTAGACAAACACACAGTGTTCGGTTCACAGAACAGCTATGGGAAAAAAAACTATAGAGCAAAGCATATATACGTATCACAACATACAACTCCAGACTTGCAACATAGGGGAGGGAGTGGGGGCTACGGTGGCGGGCTGCAGCTCTTCAGGCACTGCCCAGCCGCCCATCACCCCTCAGGGATTCGCGTCAAGGGCGTTGGATAAATTATTCATTACTTATCGTGTTAAGCAATGTCAGCTAAGATATTTCTTGAGAGCCAGATGCAGTCATCAAAAGAGCCACATCTGGCTCGAGAGCCATAGGTTCTCTACCCCTTTGCTAATAGAACAAGAAAATTCTGCTTGTCTGTCACGTTTGGAGTGCATTGTGTGAAGCGCGTGGTGTCGGCCCAAGATGCACGAGGACCAAGGACAAGCCGGAATTGCACGTAGGATCTTGGTTTAATATACAAAAAGTGAAAGAACACTGGTACAAAACAGCAAAGAAAAGGTGTGCCTGAACGCACGAGAAGCAAATGCTAAGAAGCATCGAGTTCAAAGAGTCTAGCAGTAACTTGCCGAGCACACGCGAAGTTAAGGCAAAACTTAGCACAGATACAAAGACTAATAAATGCCAACGTGAATGTTGCATATAGAAAACAACGAACCAAGAACGAACAAAGGTCGAAGACAGGTTAAAATACTAAAGTAAACAATTACCAACAGGTGTGCGTAAGGAAACAAGTAACAGGTGAACAAATCAAGTAGCCGTGGTGACAACAACAAACAAGGAAGTGCACACACAAACTCAGCACCGGAAAAATGTTAAAACAATCAAAAAACCGAAAAGGACTCAAAAAACCAAACTAAGGATGTGATCCGGGAAGCGGATCACAACATTGTCAAGACTTTCCAAAACAAGTAAAATTAGCTATATTAGGTATAGCTCGGTTGCAGGTTCGATTCCCACTTCCGCCATCCTAGTCACTGCCGTTGTGTCCTTGGGCAAGACACTTAACCCACCTGCTCCCAGTGCCGCCCACACTGGTTTAAATGTAACTTAGATATTGGGGTTCGCTATGTAAAGCGCTTTGAGTCACTAGAGAAAAGCGCTATATAAATATAATTCACTTCACTTCACTTCACTAACCTCAATGAACCCAAAAATACCTTAAAATAAACCCCGTATCCATATGAGTTGGGAAATTGTGTTAGATGTAAATATAAACGTAATACAATGATTTGCAAATCCTTTTCAACCTATATTCAGTTGAATGCACTACAAAGACAAGATATTTGAGGTTCAAACTCGTAAACTTTATTTATTTTTTTGCAAATAATAATTAACTTACAATTTCATGGCTGCAACATGTGCCAAAGTAATTGGGAAAGGGCATGTTCACCACTGTGTTACATCACCTTTCCTTTTAACAACACTCAATAAACGTTTGGGAACTGAGGAAACTACAAAGGTATGTTCTCAATGATATCAAGTGCACCACTTTTCTTGGTTAAAAAAAAAAAAAAAAGACACCTTTTTGCTCAATATGTTGAAAAATATTCTTAAATTAAGTAAATGCTAGAGCCATTATCTTGACATAATGATATGCGCGCGGCATTACAGTTCTTAAAACCAGCAAACTTATACTAAAATTGAATTTATTGTTCTAAATTGAAAGGCAACAAGGCAAACGCTTAATTGTTACTCTCGGGGTCTTCTAGCCGCTAGGGCTAATCATATGGTCTAAAAATGCATTTTTGCATCGACAACATGACATCATCGCGCCAAGTGCGTGCTCTTTTAGTCAATTAGTTCGCATATATACAGCCCGGCCCTCGACCAAATTTTTTTTAATTGTAATTTTCAAGGATTTATTTTAATGTGCATGAACTATTTCTGTTAAAAATTATTTGAAATGTCACATGTTAAATGTTTAAATATTAACTGTCTGTTTACTGTACTGTGCCAACTGTACTACTACAGGAAAACGTATTTTCTATTGTTTCATTGAAAATAAAACATATCTTATGTGGTGCTGTCAAAATTTAAATGGCAAAAAACATATAAAAAGTGAAAAAATACAATATTTGAACTTACAATTTATAGCACCCATTCAACGCCCTATAAGCAAATGGTAGTGCTTGTTGTCGGTATTTCGAGTGATAATGGTGAGCATTTCCCCATTTCATCGCCGGGGCATCCGAACTAGCTTCCGGGGTTGGCCGACATCGTCTCACAAGATGTAGTTTCTCTTTAAATATCCTTCTTGAAAATGGCCTTGCAGATATATATCTGCCACCTAATCAACATTTTGTTCTCCTTCTCTGCTATCCCGGTCTGGCTTCGGCGCAACACTTCCTGCTTCCTGCTGAATTGAAACTTGTGATTGGATACACACTTTGGACTGACAAGTGAGTATCCAATCACAGTCTCGTTAACATCAAGCTACTTAGATAGGATTCTGTCAACAACTTGTGACACATATGGTTGCCCACATATGCGGTCCTCTCCAAGGTTTCTCATAGTCACTGTCAGCGACATCCCACGTGGGTGAGTTTTTCCTTGCCCTTATGTGGGCTCTGTACCGCGGATGTCGTTGTGGCTTGTGCAGCCCTTTGAGACACTTGTGATTTAGGGCTATATAAATAAACATTGATTGATTGATTGATTGATTGATTGAGAATTTTGCTTCAATATAAACAATTTTTCAATTTACAAACCGTGTTCCAGAACAAATTGAGATCGTGAAACAATGTTTTTCTGTACATAGTACATTACTCAGCAGTCTTCAACAAGTCTCACAAATCCTGGAACGCCTCCCGGATATCCTACTCCGAAAATCGGAGTCTGTTATATGTAGTGTAATCTGCCATATATAGTAGGAATAAAAAAACGGCCGTGACTTTGTTTTTTGATTTGCGTTTCAGAATTAGAAACAGAATACTATTAAAGGTCTAGTTGATCTGCCGTTTCTTTTCTTTTTCTTCTATGTCCCACTCTCCTTTGTGGAGGGAGTCCGGTCCGATCCGGTGGCCATGTACTGCTCGCCTGTGTATCGGCTGGGGACATCTCTGCGCTGCTGATCAGCCTCCTCTTGGGATGGTTTCCTGCTGGCTCCGCTGTGAACGGGACTCTCGCTGCTGTGTTGGATCCGCTTTGGACTGGACTCTCGCGACTGTGTTGGATCCATTATGGATTGATCTTTCACAGTATCATGTTCTCATAGTCATCATTGTCACCGACGTCCCACTGGGTCATTATTGTAACCGATGTCCCACTGGGTGTGAGTTTTCCTTGCCCTTATGTGGGCCTACCGAGGATGTCGTAGTGGTTTGTGCAGCCCTTTGAGACACTAGTGATTTAGGGCTATATAAGTAAACATTGATTGATTGATTGATGTGTGTTTGTGTGTGTTGGGGATGGTTCGCCCAGGGCGTAAATCTAGCCAGGATCGCCTCTGCTTTAACATGTATATTTTTGGAAGGTGGGAGGAAGAAAACCCACACATGTACAGGGAGAACATGCAAACTCCACACAGAAATGTCCAAACAGAGATTCAAACCCAGATCGCGTGGCCCTTTCATATTCAAAATTTAAATTTTTCCATTTTTCAAAGGGTATAAAACCATTTTGGATTCATATGAGGTGGCGACTTGTCCAGGGTGTACACCACCTTCTGCCCAATTGTAGCCGAGATATAATAAAATATGGGGCGGCATAGCTCGGTTGGTAGAGTGGCCGTGCCAGCAACTTGAGGGTTGCAGGTTCGATTCCCACTTGTGCCATCCTAGTCACTGCCGTTGTGTCCTTGGGCAAGACACTTTACCCACCTGCTCCCAGTGCCACCCACACTGGTTTAAATGTAACTTAGATATTGGGTGTCACTATGTAAAGCGCTTTGAGTCACTTGAGAAAAGCGCTATATAAATATAATTCACTTCACTTCACTACTGAAATGAGATTTTCTTATTTAAACGGGGATAGCAGGTCCATTCTATGTGTCATACTTGTTCATTTCGCGATATTGCCATATTTTTGCTGAAAGGATTTAGTAGAGAACATCCACGATAAAGTTCGCAACTTTAGGTCACTAATAAAAAAGCCTTGCCTTTACCGGAAGTAGCAGACGGTGACATCACGGGTTGTAGGGCTCCTCACATCCTCACATTGTTTATAATCATAGCCACAAGCAGCTAGAGCTATTCGGACCGAGAAAGTGAGAATTGCCCCATTAATTTGAGCTAGGATGAAAGATTTGTGGATGAGGAAATTTAGAGTGAAGGCCTAGAAAAAAAAAAAAAGTTAAAAAAATAAATAAAACAAAAAATAAAAAAGGCGATTGCAGTGGGTGCGATTCAGATGTTTTTAGACACATTTACTAGGATAATTCTGGGAAATCCCTTATCTGCCTATTGTGTTGCTAGTGTTTTAGTGAGTTAAATAGTACCTTAAAGTCGGAGGGGTATGGCCACAGGTGTTTTGACGCCAGAGTCTCTGAGAGAAGTCACGGCAGCTGCAAGAGGACGCTGGCTCCGCTGATCTCCGGTAAGAGGTGACTTATTTCCACAATTTTCTCACCGAAAACTGCCGATTGAGGTGTAGTCGGGATCCATGTTCGTTTGACCGCTCTGATCCACAGTAAAGCTTCATTTCGGGAATTTTAAACAAGGAAACACCGTGTGTTTGTTTGGCGAAAGGCTAAAGCTTCCCACCTCCATCTTTCTACTTTGACTTCTCCATTATTAATTGAACAAATTGCAAAAGATTCAGCAACAGAGATGTCCAGAATACTGTGTAATTGCGCGATGAAAAGAGATGACTTTTAGCCGTAAGTGGTGCTGGGCTAATATGTCCCCTCCAACCAATAACGTCACAAACACACGTCATCATCGCATCATCATTCGGCGACGTTTTCAACAGTAAACTCCGCGGGAAATTTAAAATTGTAATTTAGTAAACTAAAAAGGCCGTATTGGCATGTGTTGCAATGTTAATATTTCATCATTGATATATAAACTATCAGACTGCGTGGTCGGTTGTAGTGGGTTTCAGTAGGCCTTTAACCGCAACATGTATCTTATATTACAACTGTTGTTGAAGTGTGTTGTTCTTATTGCTTGTTATCTAACTAACATTATTAAATGTCTATTTGTCGCCATCATGTGGTCAGAGCAGGTACTACATCTTTGAGAAGCGTGTACTTTGAATCAAACTTTATTAACCGGAAGTCGCCTAACCCAAACCGAGAAATCTACTGTACCAGCACGTACTTTGTGGTGGTTATTTTCGAAGAAAAACTGCATATATATTTCGTTTAAGGTTGCATCGCCGGTATGTATCACAAGTTGAACTTTGAAACTTGTTTTTTGTCTAATATATTTCGAGCTAAATTTACGATTTGTGTTGTGTAATGAGATATTTGTCATGCTCATTAGCGATAATTTGCGATGTCATCTAGGATGGCGTCGTAGTACAAATTCACTTTTGTTTACCTTCTCATGCCTTGTAAGGTAGCATTACAGCATATATATGAATACACACTGCAAAAACTGAAATATAAGTAAGGTTAAAGGCCTACTGAAATTACATTTTCTTATTTAAACGGGGATAGCAGGTTCATTCTACGTGTCATATTTGATCATTTCGCGATATTGCCATATTTTCGCTGAAATGATTTAGTAGAGAACATGGACGATAAAGTTCGCAACTTTTGGTCGCTAATAAAAAAGCCTTGCCTGTACCGGAAGTAGCAGACGATGTGTGCGTGATGTCATTGGTTGTGGAGGTCCTCACATCCTCACTATGTTTACAATCATGGCCACCAGCAGCGAGAGCGATTCGGACCTAGAAAGCGACGATTTCCCCATTGATTTGAACGAGGATAAAAGATTTGTGGATGAGGAAAGTGAGAGTGAAGGACTAGAAAAAAAAAAGACGAGGGTAGTGGGAGCGAATCAGATGTTATTAGACACATTTACTAGGATAATTCTGGATAATCCCTTATCCGCTTATTGTGTTACTAGTGTTTTAGTGAGATTATATGGTCGTACCTGAAAGTCGGAGGGGTTTGGTGGAGCCTATCTATATTATTTATTTATTAATTGTTTTGACAATGGAATCAAATCGTGCCAATTATGATATTAATGGATTATATGATGTTTCAAATAAATTATATTGACTGATTGTTTTCAGCTGCTCACGTTCCTCCTGGTGGGCAACTTCCTCCTCGTATAATTAGGAAGACAGCACAGCTGGGCGCTGCCTTTTTCTGTCTGTCATACTGAAGGAGTGAGGAGTGATATAATGTTTTGCCACTAAATAAGTTTATTTTTGATTGTATAGAAAGTCAACCATGGTGAATATTTTTTGTTTGTGAAAATAAATTAAAATTTTGAATCTATAAATATCTCCGCGAGTGCTTATTCTGGAATTTAGTGCGTCATAAACCTCCTCCTCAAGACTACCCTGCAAACTTTATTTTTATTTTTTTGAAACGTTGGAACGACAGAGTGTGGTGACCGCCAGGTGTGGTGTGGTGACCGCCAGTGTCTCCGAGGGAAGCGACGTTTCTCGACGAGTCCAGGCAGCCGGGCTGAGATTATTTTTTTTTTCCTCTCCACGGTGTAAGCATCCAACAGTCGGGGGCGGCCGGTGGGAGGAGGCAAAAGAATCCGCAGCTGCAGAAGGAACGACGCAAGCTCTCCGCTCATGTCTACGGTAAGAGCCGACTTAATACCACCATTTTCTTACCGAAACTTGCCGGTTGACATGTGGTAGGTAACCATGTTCGCTTGACCGCTCTGTTCTGTAGTAAAGCTTCACCGTCATCTTTCGGGAATGTAAACAGAGAAACCAGGAAAGGCAGCTGAAATACACCGCTTCTCACCTACATCTTTCTTCTTTGACGTCTCCATTATTAATTGAACAAATTGCAAAAGATTCAGCAACACAGATGTCCAGAATACTGTGTAATTATGCCATTAAAGCAGACGACTTATAGCTGGGATCGGTGCTGGATCAAAATGTCAGCTATAATCCGTGACGTCACGCACACGCGATACACAGGATACTTCGCGCAAAATTTAAAATTGCAATTTAGTAAACTACACCGGCCGTATTGGCATGTGTTGCAATGTTAAGATTTCATCATTAATATATAAACTATCTGACTTTGTGGTTGGTAGTATCAATTAATCAATCAATGTTTATTTATATAGCCCCAAATCACAAATGTCTCAAAGGACTGCACAAATCATTACGACTACAACATCCTCTGAAGAACCCACAAAAGGGCAAGGAAAACTCACACCCAGTGGGCAGGGAGAATTCACATCCAGTGGGACGCCAGTGACAATGTGACTATGAGAAACCTTGGAGAGGACCTCAGATGTGGGTAACACCCCACGCCCCACTCCTTTGTCTCATTTTGTCCACCAAAAGTTTTATACTGTGCGTGAATGCACACAATTGAGCTTTGTTGATGTCCCCCGCACCCCCTCTAGTAGTGGGTTTCAGTGGGCCTTTAAGTGTTTTGGTCCTAAATGATCTCAGTAAGATATTACAGCTTGTTGCTGAGATTTTATGACCTATTTTGAGTAAAACATGCTTGAAACTAGAATATCAACTGATGCAGAGCTGTGTCATCAACACTCACATGCATAAAACTACATTTTTTAAGTAATAATTTCTTATTTCAAGCATGAAAAAAAATCATGATTTTGACACAATTGTGTCTCATAATCAAAACAGATGACAGCCAAAAGGACTTTGCTGTTTTATTTCCAATGAAACAATAGAAAATACATACCCTTATAGTAGTACAGTTGGCACAGTAGAGGAAACTGACAGTTCATATTTAGTCATTTAAAATGTGGCATTTCAAACAATTTTGAACAGAAATAGTTCATGCACATTCAGACAAATTCCTCAAAATTACATTTAAAAAAATGTTGGCCTGGGGCCGGACTGTATATATGCGCACTAATTGACTGAAAGATCACACACTTGGCGTGGATGATGTCATGTTATTGATGAAAAAATGCATTTTTAGACCATATGATTAGCCTGAGCGGCTAGGAGACCCCGAGAGTAACAAGCGTTTGCCTTGTTGCCTTTCAATTTAGAACAATAAATTCAATTTTAGTATAAGTTTGCTGGTTTTATGAAATGTAATGCCGCGCGCATATCATTATGTCAAGATAATGGCACTAGGATTGACTTAATTTAAGAATATTTTTCAACATATTGAGCAAAAAGGTCCCTTTTTTTCTACCTTGAAAAGTGCACTTGTTATTAGTTAGTATATACTTAATTTAAGGTATTTTGGGGTTCATTGAGGTTAGCTAATTTTACTTGTTTTGGAAAGTCTTGACAGCCAAATTTTCTTGTTCAATTGGAAGATAATTTTGCTTGGTTCAAATAAAATACCCCTCATTCTTGTATTTTTTTTTTCTTGTTTTGGAACACTGACTTTTTGCAGTGCATTTGCATAACATATGAATATATTGACTGTATTGTTTTTCTTTTTAGTTTCACCCTTTTGAATGTCAATAATCCTGCTGACAACGTAAGAAAGGTGTTAAACAGCCCTTGCATCAGACATGCACCCCTAACAGCACAAGGTAAGTGTAAAAAACCCCCAACAACGTTATGATTTCTACATTATCCGAATGTGCTTGTTCTATTTTTGAACAAAAGAAAACCATCTGAAGTTGCCTTTATTTTTAAGTTATCGTGCCGTGATTTGACCTGTCCGGCCCACTTGGGAGTAGATTTTTCTCCATGTGGCCCCCGATCCAAATTGAGTTTAAAACCCCTGTTCTAAAGAAACCACATAAAAACAAAAAAGTGTATGCATTCCAGGGAGCTAGTGATGGGTTGATGAGGCTTCATGTATCGTTTCGACCCATTGCAAAACTGTATCGATACTGTGTCACTAAATACTGACATCTGCTGGACATTAAAAATCCCTACAGGCAACCTATGGACCACCTCAACTGACACTGATTTATGACCTAGTATATACAATAATATAAACCAAATCATTGTATTTCATTTAGGATTATTTTATATTTTCATTTAAATAAAAATATATGTTTATCTTTTTTAGATAGTCAATAAATAATGTGAACATGATTGATTGAAACTTTTATTAGTAGATTGCACAGTTCAGTACATATTCCGTACAATTGACCACTAAATGGTATGCACATGTGTCATAACATGGAAATCTAATAGAACGTGTTGTGAATGAGGATACTTGTGGACTTGTGGGGGGGGTTTGCTGCTAGCGGGGTGTATAAAATAGTCAGGAATTGTCATGGATGCAAAGGATTCTGGGTATTTGTTGTGTTGCGTTTATGTTGTGTTACTGGGAGGATGTTCTCCCGAAATGTGTTTGTCATTCTTGTTTGGTGTGGCTTCACAGCGTGGCGCATATTACTAAGAGTGTTAAAATTGTTTATATCACAACCATTAGTGTACTCTGTGTCACCCAGTATGCCTTGCAGTCGTGTGCGTGTGTCTGCAGAAGCCACACACAACATGTTGCTAGACTGACAAGCAGATCGTACATGTTGTAGAAGGCGACAAAGCCAATGGCTTCATAGCACGCCCTAATACTTTTTAACTGGATGACTGGTAGCAGTCATTCTAGAGAATGTTCGCGTCTCCTATTGTCTTCTTCGCTTTGTGACACGGGTCCTAAATGGCTCTCCGAATGGTAAAGTATACCGATCCCAGAACCATGTATATCAAATATTTCCGAATGGTTCAACCGCCACCCGCCCGGATCTAATTAAAATCAATTTTTTCGTCATGTCCCCCGCCGACCCGCGGTTTATCCGCAGACTCCGCGGATGAGACCGCAAACCGCGCATCTCTAGTAGGTAGGTAGGTCTTTATTGTCATTGCAACAAGTACAACAAAACTTTGTTTTCAGCACAAACCTGTTCAAGATTAGACAAACAAACTGTGTACAGGGTTACAGAACAAGAACACTGATGGGTCGCCATAAGGCGCCCCGTAAAAGATGGGAAAAAGGTAAACGCTGGGGAAGGATGAGTAAAAAAAATACAATCCAGACTGGGCTCCTAAGGGGGCCCAGTTCGGAGTGAGAAAAAACCTCCATAGCAAATCACATATACATATTACAACAAACATCTTGAGATATCTAGCACCCCAATAAGTTTTTCAACGTGTTTAAATCGGGGTCCACGTTAATCAATCCATGGTAAAAAAGGTAAAAGGTTCGAGCTGGATTTGAACAAGTGCCCTAAGGAACTCAGCATGAACAACTACAGTCCTCTGCTCTACCAATTGAGCTATCGAATAGATTGTTTGTTGCTGCTTTTTAATGTAACCAATAGGATGTTTGTGTGGGTGGAACAATGTTAGAACCTTTGAGAGAACAGGATGAAACGACAAGGAAATTAACACAAATACCTTTTTTTCGGATATATGATCAAAATATTCCCACACGGTGGAAATGATCTCTGACGACGATAAATGACAAATGACAGAAGTGTGGCGATTCTGTTGACAGCAGCATCTCGTTGACAGATGCTCTCCCTTATAAACACAGTTTGGCGCACAGGTGCCAGTGCGACACAGTTCGCGTATCGGTCAGGTGACCAAAACAGCTCATGATCGGTCACGTGACTTTCTAAGAGCGGTACGCGCACCGACATAGGGTTTCGCTCTATGAGCTCGGCGCATGCGCTGATGCGTTGCCGGACCCATCACTACAGGGCTCCCGTCCAAAGGCAAAACCTAGTAACTAACTTCTAGCTGATTTTGAGAAAACAAAGGAAAAGCAATCTATCTCGATGCTTTCTTACAAAGATCTACAAAGTCATCAAACGTATAGATGTTTTCTTGAGCTTTCATTTTCTTGCCGATTGAGCCATGGACTGAATCTGCTCTCATGAACGTGTGCCCTTTCTCCAGGTATTTTATCACAATCTCGGGTGGGCCCCATTCTGCGTTTGCACATTGGGCAAGAGCCGTGTACAGCGTCCAGTTTTTATTTTGACCTCCACAGTTATCTGCCCAAAAGAGTATGCAAGGGGAAGAATCAAGAACAATACATTTAATGAAGGTGCTTGCAACGTCCTGGGCCAATCTTCCAAATATCCCCTCGTGCCATAATATCACATAATCAGGTTGACCGTCGGCCCCCATCCGTGCAAATGTCTCATTAAAGACAATAAGGCGACTGACAAAGAAGCTCCGATCGGTCCCTTGAGATACTAGGTTTTTCTGTTGTATCTACGCTGTTATGTGGTAGTTGCTAGGTCCTGCCATGCGCGTAACAGCTTACTTACGGAACAAATTACAATATCGCATACACTAATGTAAAGCAGATCACCTAGGAACTCCAAAATTACTATCAGCTCAGTTTTGACCAAAATTGCCTTTGGACGGGAGAGGGAGCCACCAGGTCGGAGCTGAAGAGCTGCTGGTTGCTGACCCCCGACCTACACTGTAACCGTTGTCCAATTTATCACACACAACAAGGCAAGCTCGACATTCAACACAAAGTTTTATAAGTTTCGGTCATGCAGTTTTTATCAGATTTTTGGGAAACCGATTAGCTGAAATCCTTAAAAGAGATGAAATCTTTTTGGATCCAGTTTGCACAAGATGTGTTTTGACATGTCATGTTTACTTTTGCCAAGAAACCACAGAAGCTTTTATTTATCTAGAGTGCTTCTTGACTCTAGTTTCCATGCTAACGGGAACTATTGTGTCTATATGTCTCGTTTTTTTGGCGCAGTGGGAGAGTGGCCATGCGCAACCCGAGGGTCCCTGGTTCAAATCCAACATAGTACCAACCTCGTCATGTCCGTTGTGTCCTGAGCAAGACACTTCACCCTTGCTCCTGATGGGTGCTGGTTGGCGCCTTGCATGGCAGCTCCCTCCATCAGTGTGTGAATGGGTAAATGTGGAAGTAGTGTCAAAGCGCTTTGAGTACCTTGAAGGTAGAAAAGCGCTATACAAGTACAACCCGTTTATCATTTTTTTCCCACTAAATGGCCTTCGTTTCTTTTCGATAACGTCGTCATCATCGCAATTGTCGCACAGTCTCTTTCTATCTGGGTGTATTACTGCAGTGTTTGTGTAATTAGCGGTGTTTTGGTGATGTCACAATGTCACCCGTGCAGAACCACACACGTAGAAGCCAGGCGTACCGCTCTTGTTTGAAAGACAATTAATAAAGGCCATTTTTTCTGTACAACATGTGCTCGCCAGATCCGTTTCAACACGGTGCCGAAGCGTTTTGGACCGCATCCCTGAGCTCTGTGCTTGTTTGTCTTTCAAAAAAAAAAAAAAAAAAATAAGACAACTATCCTCTTGCAGAAATCCCTCCAGTGTCTTTGATATGTGAAAGCCTGACAGTGGGACTGCTCCCGACTCAGCTGGTCCCCAGATGTCCGTGTGTGTGTGTGTGTGTCTGTGTGTACTTTTAGTGTGTGTCTGGGAGCCCTCCGTCTGAACCGAACACAGATAAGTGACTTCTCCGCGTAATTCCTAATAAATAAACCCCCGATGCATGCTGGGTTATGTGCGAAAGGGTGTGTGGGACGTAAAATCCGACGGAGCCAATCAGAAGCAGGTGGTGGTCGCTTATTGTGGAACAACTTTTAAGTTTAATTGTCGTGCAGGCACAGAAGGGGTGCTGGTTTTTGCGGTTGGAAGTGTTTTATTATTCCGAGGGCGGAATCAAAGCGCGGGGAGCATAATTATTTTAAAGGCAGACAATAATTGCCTGGTAATGGGTGGTGGGCAGTTTGCAGGCATGTGAGCTCACAGATGACAGCGTGACGGCCACATGAGGGAAGTCAGTCAGCGCCAGCACTTTGTGTGTTTTTTTGAGTTGGTTTGTTCAATTGTTTTTAGCACGGAAATTCTCCGAGAGCACAGTATTTGTTTTCGATGTCAATGCACTCATACAAAACCCAAAACCAGTGAAGTTGGCACGATGTGTAAATGGTAAATAAACACAGAATACAATGATTTGCTAATCCTTTTCAACCTATATTCAATTGAATAGACCGCAAAGACAAGATATTTTAAGTACTTAAGAAAACTTTGTTATTTTTTGAGAATATTAGCTCATTTGGAATTTGATGCCTGCAACATGTTTTTAAAAAGCTGGCACAAGTGGCAAAAAAGACTTAGACTTAGACTTCCTTTTTATTGTAATTCAAATTTGAACTTTACAGTACAAATAAGAACAACATTTTGTTGCATTATCTCTTGGTAGTGCAAACATAGCAAAAGGTGCAGATATAAATAAATTGATTACTGTACAGATAAATACATTGCGTTTTTTTACATGCGTCCATGTTTATGGATGTATGTTGTATTGTCTTTTTTATTCCAGCGAGTTAATCCAAAAGACTGAGAAAGTTAAGGAATGCTCACCAAACGCTTGTTTGGAACAACCCACAGGTGAACAAGCTAATTGGGAACAGGTGGGTGCCATGATTGGGTATAAAAGCAGCTTCCATGAAATGCTCGGTCATTCACAAACAAGGATGGGGTGAGGGTCACCACTTTGTGAACAAATGCGTGAGCAAATTGTTTAAGAATAGCATTTCTCTGTCAAGGCGTGGACTATGGTGTGGTTTGTTTTCCCATGGCGTGAAGGTACTGACATCTTTTACTTAATCACTCAAAAATTACCAAACAAAAGGGACTCAGGACGCAGCCCAGGGGGGAGTCGGTGCTCAGGGAGATGGCACTGAAGGTTTTGTTGCCCACTCTCACAGACTGGGGTCTGTCTGTGAGGAAGTCAAGCAGCCAGTTGCATAGAGGGCATTGCTCCAGTCGTCATTTTCTACGAACACCAGTTAGGAGTAGGGTTGGGTATCGTTTGAATTCGAACGATTCCGATTCCGATTCTTTGTTTCGATTCCGACTCCTGACGATTCTCAATTCCGATTCTTCTTGTACCAGGTAGTCCCTGGAAGGTGGTAAGTATTTTGGGTTGAGAGTTTTCACCATATCCCTGCAAACATAAACAAACATGTAATGTTGCTGTTACTGTTTAACCCAGTATCAATTAGCTTAGCTCTAACGTTATTGCTTAACTAGCCTAAATGTTGGAGAATCCACCTCTGAAAAGGGATGCAGTCTTTTGACTATGCGTGCAGTGACCTTTCTGTGGCACTCGTCCGTCTGTGGCACCGACATCTTCCCCATTGCCGCTACGGTGAACGGAGTACGCTGAGCACATCGCGGAGCCTGGCTAGCAGGCTGTAAATGAAAAAATACGCGGGCTAATTTGTTAGCTGCCTCAACGTTGGCGCAAAACACATGATTTATTGCATATATATTGTTTTACTTACCGAATTCGGACTGCAGTGCAGTCACCGATGTGCCAGGCTGGGCGTCGTAGCCGGAGCCAGAGGAAGAGGCAGAGGAGGACGGTCGGCGCAGCGTGTCGAAGACGGGACACGCATTTATTTGTACTCCATGAACTCGGAGGTGCTTCATCATGTTCGACGTGCACCCTCCTAAGCACGAAACAGTCCTGTCGCACGTCTTACATTTCGCCAATATTTCATTTTTTTTAGTTAAATAAAGCCACACTTTCGACCGCCGTCGCCCGCTTGACTGACTCGCTCGGCTACATAGGCTCGGCTATGCTAACACTTCCGGCAGTGGGCGCTTCTTCGTTGGTGTTCAGCGGCTTCTTCTTCCGGTCGGCGGACTGGGTAGCGAAACTAGTAATCGAAATTTAAACTTTTGAACGATTCTGGGAGAATCGCAAAGTTAGTCCCGGTTCCAATCGATACTCGATACCCAACCCTAGTTAGGAGTGGTGAATACTTCCAAATATGTGCCGGTCGGGCACAAATAAAGCCATATTTGTTTCACCAAGAAGATGGTTTGGGATGTGCACACAGGTGTGCACCACATCTTCTGTAATGTCGCTGCTGATATCCTTGTGACTTGAAAGATCACATTTTTAAAAGTACGTGTGATGTAGAAGGAGAAGTAGGCCATCTCCGTGTGACGTTTCCGGGCTTTGCAATCGAGGCTGAAGGCCTCCAGTGGGCCTTTTTCTCAACATCGAGGGGGGGGCGGCATGCTGATGAAAGCGGCAGAGAATGAGATGACACACCCTGTCGTCATAATTCGCTGCTTCATCATGAACAGAGGCATTAAACAACCCCCATAGAGATCCATAGGTGTCACCCGGCACCGTCACCTCAGGTGTTCCCCACACACACACACACACACACACACACACACACACACACACACACACACACGCACACACACACACACACACACACATCAATGGCGGCTTGTCACCTTGTCAGGTTTCTTCATCCACGCCGTGGCAGATCACACGCAGACGAGCGTGATTGATAACGCCAATCATCGGCGCTCCCCCACACTCCCGTGAAAAGACCTTCAAAATAAACGCATGACGGATTCATTTTTCGGGTTTCAATGGAGTGTTTTAGCGCCTTCACCCCCCACCCCCCTCCTTTCCTTTTTTTTTTCGGGAGTTCTAAAAAACAGGAGCTGCCAAGGCTGGGGAAACTCTCGGGTATTGGGGGGTGTTGGCGAGCAGACATTGGCTCGGTCGTGTCTCGCTGCATTCGTGAAGCTGTTTCATTAATGGCCTAGTCTCGTTATGAAGCAGCTGGTGTTTGTGCTCGTCCGTTAAGTCCGTGGTTCTCAAATTTGGTAAGTGCCGGCGTGAGAAGAGGTTTTAAAATAGTTAGCGCATGCTTACTTTTACCGCATTCCTTTGGTAAGCGCAGGAGTGAGAAGAGGTTTTAAATTAATTAAAACTTATATATATATATGTGTATATAAATACATATATATATATATATATATATATATATATATATATATATATATATATATATATATATATATATATATGTATTTATATATATATTTATTTATGAATATGTATATGCGTACAGTATATTTATATATATAAATATATATATATATTATCTATATATTTATTTATGAATATGTATATACGTACAGTATATTTATATATATAAATATATATATATATATATTATCTATATATTTATTTATGAATATGTATATACGTACAGTATATTAATATATATATATATATTCACACATGTTTATGTATATATATATATATATATATAGATATATATATGTATATATATATATATTTATGTATTTATACATATATATACGTACAGTATATTTATATATATATATATATATATATTATCTATATATTTATTTATTTATGAATATGTATATACGTACAGTATATTAATATATATATATATTCACACATGTTTATTTATATATATATATATATATATATATATATATATATATATATATATATATATATTAGTCTGGCCCATGGCCACATTTTTTTAACCCAATGCGGCCCCTGGGTCAAAAAGTTTGGGGACCCCTGAGCAAGGCTACCGGATTGGAAAATGTAAAGTGGCATTTTTAATAGCTTCCGATAGCGGAAAGGTTCTCCATCCTTTGTACCACACATCACGCTTATCGTCCATGTTCTCCCAGTTGTAACATAGTTTTACTTGCCACTTAGTTCACTTTACAAGTGGCACATGTTAGCCGTTGTGCAGTTCGCGTGCGGCACCAAACACTACAAACAAGATGTAATATCCGCTCCACTTAAAATGTCTGTGTCGCATTTTTGGGGTTTTCCGTGCGGCTTCGCTTTTAAACGTCTTCATACGGGGCTTGGCTCCATGCGTAAAACCCGCTTTAGTGAGCAAAGAGCAACCATCGGTGTTTAAAAAGGGTCGCTCTATGAGGTCGGTGGACATCAGCGTGAGTGGAAGTATGTCCACACGCTGTCATGTCACTAATGCTTTGACAAAAAACGGCGAGTGTCAGCGAAGTGAAAAACAACAGTTTACTCCGCTACGCTGTAATTAAGTGCATGAAAATGTGGGACAGGGCTGCCTTTAACCAAACATTTCTCTCTGGATGGAGGATTACAGACAGCGAGCGGGAGTGCGGTCTGCTCTGCCGTCTGCGCGCCACATGCGGGGCCCGCCTCTCTGGCCGAGCCATTGTTGCTGTCGTCGCCACGGGCTGCTTAGGCCCTGCAGCCCAGATGGGTGAGATGGTCACCCTGTATATGTACTGTATATTTATGTATGTGTGTGTGTGTGTGTGTGTGTATATGTGTTTTGTGTGTGTGTGTGTGTGTTAGGATCATATTCTGCAGTCTGTGCTGCCTCCCACAGGCTGGGCATGTTAGTGACGACCTCTTGTATTCCAGTATTGGCCAAGTTACTTCCAAAGAAGTAATATATCTACAACAGGGGTCACCAACCTTTTTGAAACCAAGAGCTACTTCTTGGGTACTGATTAATGCGAAGGGCTACCAGTTTGATACACACTTAAATAAATTGCCAGAAATTGCCAATTTGCTCAATTTACCTGTAATAAATAAATCTACATATGTGTATATATATATATATATATGTATATATATATATGTATATGTATATATATATATATATATATATATATATATATATATATATATATATATATATATAAATGGGTATTTCTGTCTGTCATTCCATCGTACATTTTTTTTCCTTTTGCGGAAGGTTTTTTGTAGAGAATAAATGATGAAAAAAACACTTAATTGAATGGTTTAAAAGAGGAGAAAACAGGAAAAAAATGAAAATTAAATTTTGAAACATAGTTTATCTTCAATTCCGACTCTTTAAAATTCAAAATTCAACCAAAAAAAATAAGAGAAAAACTAGCTAATTCGAATCTTTTTGAAAAAAATTAAAAAATAATTTATGGAACATCATTAGTAATTTTTCCTGATAAAGATTAATTTTAGAATTTTGATGACATGTTTTAAATAGGTTAAAATCCAATCTGCATTTTGTTAGAATATATAACAAATTGGACCAAGCTATATCTCTAACAAAGACAAATCATTATTTCTTCTAGATTTTCCAGAACAAAAATTTTGAAATAAATTCCAAAGATTTTGTAACAAGATTTAAATTTGATTCCAAAGATTTTCTAGATTTGCCGGAATATTTTTTTTTTATTTTAATCATAAGTTTGAAGAAATATTTCAAAAATATTCTTTGTCGAAAAAACAGACGCTAAAATGAAGAATTAAAATAAAATGTATTTATTATTCTTTACAATAAATAAAAAATACTTGAACATTGATTTAAATTGTCAGGAACGAAGAGGAAGAAATTTAAAAGGTAAAAAGGTATATGTGTTTAAAAATCCTAAAATCATTTTTAAGGTTGTATTTTTTCTCAAAAAATGTCTTTCTGAAAGTAATAAGAAGCAAAGTAAAAAAATAAATACATTTATTTCAACAAGTGAAAACCAAGTCTTTAAAATATTTTCTTGGATTTTAAAATTCTATTTGAGTTTTGTCTCTCCTAGAATTAAAAATGTTGAGCAAAGCGAGACCAGCTTGCTAGTAAATAAATAAAATTTATTAAATAGAGGCAGCTCACTGGTAAGTGCTGCTACTTGAGCTATTTTTAGAACAGGCCAGCGGGCGACTCATCTGGTCATTACGGGCTACCTGGTGCCCGCGGGCACCGCGTTGGTGACCCCCGATCTACAGTCATTCCAAAACAGTTACATATATTAGAATAATGCTATCTCTTAACACGAATTATTTGGAGTTACATTGACAAAAAATACTGCATAATTCTCCCTTAAAGGGGAACATTATTACCAGACCTATGTAAGCGTCAATATGTACCTTGATGTTGCAGAAAAAAGACCATATGTTTTTTAACCGATTTCCGAACTCTAAATGGGTGAATTTGGCGATTTAAACGCCTTTCAATTGTTCGCTGTTGGAGCGATGACCTTTCACCCGTGACGTTACAATGGGAAGCAATCCACCATTTTCTCAAACACATTACACACACAAGTCAAATCAGCTCTGTTATTTTCCTTTTTTTCGACTGTTTTCCGGTACCTTGGAGACATCATGCTTCGTCAGTGTGTCGTCGGAGGGTGTAACAACACGATCAGGGACGGATTTAAGTTTTACGTGGAGTGTGCATCGATTAGCACGGCATACTAATCGATGCTAACATGGCAGAAATGGCAAGAATGTGTGGATATCCTGCAACACTCAAAGCAGATGCATTTCCAACGATAAAGTCAACGAAATCACAAAGGTGAGTTTTGTTGATGTTATTGACTTATGTGCTAATCAAACATATTTGGTCACGGCATGACTGCCAGCTAATCAATGCTAACATGCTATTTAGGATAGCTGTACATTTGTAGCTATATTTGCATCCAGCCTTACCCTCCACCCAAATTTAATGCCAAACAAACACTTACCAATCGACGGATTTAAGTTGTTCCAGTGTCAAAAGATGCGAAAGTCCCTTGTTTGGTCTGCTACGACAGACATGGCACAGAGATGTATGGATACCCTGCGACACTCAATCGTTGGTTAGAAGGCGATCGCCAAATAGCTTCAATAGCTAGTCGCTCAATAGCTTTAGTTTCTTCTTCAATTTCGTTTTCGCTATGTGCCTCCACACTCCAACCATCCGTTTCAATACATGCGTAATCTGTTGAATCGCTTAACTTGCTGAAATCAGAGTCTGAATCCGAGCTTATGTCGCTATATCTTGCTGTGCTATCCGCCATGTTTGTTTGTATTGGCATCACTATGTGACGTCACAGGAAAATGGACGGGTGGATTTACAGATAGCGAAAATGAGGCACTTTAAAGCCTTTTTTCGGGATATTCCATGATGAGTAAAATTTTGAAAAAAACTTCTACAAATAAAATAAGCCACTGGGAACTGATTTTTATTGGTTTTAACCCTTCTGAAATTGTGATAATGTTCCCCTTTAAGGTATTTTACGTTGTTTATTTTTATTTTTAAAAAGACGACACTGCTCTAGTGTTGTTCCCGATACCAATATTTTGGTATGGGTACCGGTACCAAAATGTATTTTTTAAACGTTTCTCTACAATTCTTAGAAACATTTTTAAAGTGATTTAGAGACGGAATAGATTCCTCTCATTGACTGCCTTGCTAGCCACCTAGAACGAGCCGACTAAAACAAGTTTGAATGCAAAAAGAAAAACTTTTTGTCTTTTTTCTCTCATAAGGATTGTGAACGACGAAAATAAAAAAATAAAAGTGCAGTTTCCCTTTTAGGCCTCCATCTTATCTCAGTACCATTATAGCTGGAGCTACAATGTCTGATAATTGCTCAGTATTTTTCAGCCAATAGCACACCAAACAAGTCAGTAGTGTTGTCCCGATACCAATATTTTGGTACCGATAGCGATACCAAAATGATTTCGATACTTTTCTGTACTTTTCTAAATAAACGGGACCACAAAAAATTGCATTATTGGCTTTATTTTAACAAAAAATTCTTACAGTCCATTAAACATATGTTTCCTTCGATAATATATAAAAAAAATCGATATATTATCGAGTCGTGACCCCAAGAATCGATAGTGAATCGAATCGTGGGACACCCAAAGATCCACAGCCCTAATATATATATATATATATACACACATATACATATATAATTCATATGTATGAAAATGTGTGTATATATATATATATATATATATACATATATATATATATATATATATATATACAATTCATATGTACATATATATATATGTATGTATATATTTATGTATGTATATATATATATGTATATATATATATATATAATATGTATATATATATATATATTGTCGCGGTTACTGTGGTTTATACGTTATATAGTCCTCAATATCGGGGTAAAGCGGAATATACTTTAGGTCAGGAAAAAACATAGAGGCTATTTCCACCTACAAACCAAATATTTTGCTGCAGAAATGATTGGGACACAGATTTTGACAATGGGGGGGCTGGATGACGTCACTAGCCAGAAAATATATTTTAGAATGACTTTAAAACTGTAACAGCACAAACGAGCCATCAAAAACAAATGCCAGGGTCATTTTAATATTTGCAACGATACCTATACCTATAGTGTTAATCAATCAATCAATCAATGTTTACTTATATAGCCCTAAATCACTAGTGTCTCAAAGGGCTGCACAAACCACCACGACATCCTCGGTAGGCCCACATAAGGGCAAGGAAAACTCACACCCAGTGGGACGTCGGTGACAATGATGATCCAGTGGGACGTCTGTGACAATAATGATTATGAGAACCTTAGAGAGGAGGAAAGCAATGGATGTCGAGCGGATCTAACATGATACTGTGAAAGTTCAATCCACAATGGATCCAACACAGTCGCGAGAGTCCAGTCCAAAGCGGGTCCAACTCAGCAGCGAGAGTCCCGTTCACAGCGGAGCCAGCAGGAAACCATCCCAAGCGGAGGCGGATCAGCAGCGCAGAGATGTCGAGGCGGATCAGCAGCGCAGAGATGTCCCCAGCCGATACACAGGCAAGCAGTACATGGCCACCGGATCGGACCGGACCCCCTCCACAGGGGAGAGTGGGACATAGAAGAAAAAGAAAAGAAACAGCAGATCAACTGGTCTAAAAAGGGAGTCTATTTAAAGGCTACAGTATACAAATGAGTTTTAAGGTGAGACTTAAATGCTTCTACTGAGGTGGCATCTCGAACTGTTACCGGGAGGGCATTCCAGAGTACTGGAGCCCGAACGGAAAACGCTCTATAGCCCGCAGACTTTTTTTGGGCTTTGGGAATCACTAACAAGCCGGAGTCCTTTGAACGCAGATTTCTTGCCGGGACATATGGTACAATACAATCGGCAAGAGAGGATGGAGCTAGACCGTGTAGTATTTTATACGTAAGTAGTAAAACCTTAAAGTCACATCTTAAGTGCACAGGAAGCCAGTGCAGGTGAGCCAGTACAGGCGTAATGTGATCAAACTTTCTTGTTCTTGTCAAAAGTCTAGCAGCCGCATTTTGTACCAACTGTAATCTTTTAATGCTAGACATGGGGAGACCCGAAAATAATACGTTACAGTAGTCGAGGCGAGACGTAACAAACGCATGGATAATGATCTCAGCGTCTTTAGTGGACAGAATGGAGCGAATCTTAGCGATATTACGGAGATGAAAGAAGGCCGTTTTAGTAACGCTTTTAATGTGTGCCTCAAAGGAGAGAGTTGGGTCGAAGATAATACCCAGATTCTTTACCGTGTCGCCTTGTTTAATTGTTTGGTTGTCAAATGTTAGAGTTGTATTATTAAATAGAGTTCGGTGTCTAGCAGGATCGATAATCAGCATTTCCGTTTTTTTGGCGTTGAGTTGCAAAAAGTTAGCGGACATCCATTGTTTAATTTCATTAAGACACGCCTCCAGCTGACTACAATCCGGCGTGTTGGTCAGCTTTAGGGGCATGTAGAGTTGGGTGTCATCAGCATAACAGTGAAAGCTAACACCGTATTTGCGTATGATGTCACCTAGCGGCAGCATGTAGATGCTGAAGAGTGCAGGGCCAAGGACCGAACCCTGGGGAACTCCACACGTTACCTTAACGTAGTCCGAGGTCACATTGTTATGGGAGACACACTGCATCCTATCAGTAAGATAAGAGTTAAACCAAGACAGGGCTAAGTCTGACATACCAATTCGTGTTTTGATACGTTCTAATAAAATATTATAATCGACGGTATCGAAAGCAGCGCTAAGATCGAGGAGCAGCAACATAGATGACGCATCAGAATCCATCGTTAGCAATAGATCATTAGTCATTTTTGCGAGGGCTGTCTCCGTCGAGTGATTTGCCCTGAAACCGGATTGAAAGGTTTCACATAGATTGTTAGACGCTAAGTGTTCATTTAACTGCTCCGCAACAATTTTTTCGAGGATTTTTGAAATAAAGGGAAGGTGAGACACCGGTCGGTAGTTTACCATGAGGTCAGGATCGAGGTTAGGTCTTTTAAGAAGAGGATGAATAACCGCTTTTTTGAATGCTAGGGGAACAGTGCCCGAGGAAAGTGATAAGTTTATAATATTTAGCACTGATGGACCTAATAATACAAAGAGCTCCTTGATCAGTTTCCCAGGAAGAGGGTCAAGTAAACATGTTGTTTGTTTTATTCCATTTACACGTTGTAACAATTCCTCTAATGTTATTTCCTCAAAACGAGAGAAACTATTTTGGAGGGCAGTATCCGCCGTATATACAATCGTGTCAGTGTTAATAGAACCCCGTTGTAGCTGGGACGCATTGTCTTTAATCTCCTTTCTAATGACTTCAATTTTCTTACTAAAGAATTGCATAAAGTCATCAGCTGAGTGGGTGGAGCTACTGGAAGGAGTCCCTTGTTGGGTTAGCGATGCTACCGTACTAAACAAAAATTTAGGATCGTTTTTATTACGGTGGATGAGATTTGAGTAATAATTAGCTTTAGCTAAGGTAAGCATGCGTTTATAAGTTATTAAATGCTTGATGGTGCACCTCAAGTTTAGTCGTGCGCCATTTGCGTTCCAGCTTTCTGCATAATAATTTCTGAGCTCTAGTTTCTTCTGTAAACCACGGGGTGCGCTTTTTTGGAGCCTTTTTTAACTTTAGCGGTGCTATGTTATCAATGGTTTCGCGCAGGGCGTCGTTAAAGTTGTTAGTGAGGTTATCAATAGAGCCCACATACTTTGGGAATGGTGCCATTACCGAGGGCAGTAGGTCAGCAAGAGTTGTCGTTGTGGCCGTATTAATGTTGCGGCTGCTATAGCAGTTATTATTATTATTAGTTTGACGAACATGCGTCTGAACCTCGAATTTTATAAGGTAATGATCGGACAATACTTTAGTATACGGGAGTATCATAACTTTGGAAGCGGTGATACCCCTGACAAGCACTAGGTCTATCGTATTACCGTTGCGATGCGTGGGTTCATTTATTATTTGTGTGAGACCACAGCTATCAATTATAGTCTGGAGCGCTACGCACGGTGGGTCCCATGGGGTATTCATATGGATATTAAAGTCCCCCATTATGATTATATTATCGGCGTGTGTCACTAGATCAGCAACGAACTCTGAGAATTCATTGATAAAGTCCGAACAGGGCCCTGGGGGGCGGTAGATAACAGCCAGGTGTAGAGGCAGCGGTGTGACAGACCTCATAGTAAGCACCTCAAACGATTTATATTTATTATTTATGTTAGGACTAAGACCATTGCCGTCTTATATTCTTGCCTAAACCCGCACTACTTGGTGTTGGGTTTTTTTTCTCCAAAAGTTCACCTTTTTTGGTCTCATTTTTAGAAAAAAAGTGGTCAGAATGTGAGTTTTGATAATTACACAACCTGTCTTTATTCACTTAAAGGCCTACTGAAACCCACTACCACCCACCACGCAGTCTGATAGTTTATATATCAATGATGAAATATTAACATTGCAACACATGCCAATACGGCCTTTTTAGTTTACTTAATTACAATTTTAAATTTCCAGGGAGTTTTGTCTTGAAAACGTCGTGTAATGATGACGTGTACGCAAGACGTCACGGGTTTTAAGGAAATATGAGCGCTGCACACACACACAGCTAAAAGCCGTCTGCTTTAACGGCATAATTACACAGTATTTTGGAGATCCGTGTTGCTGAATTTTTTGCAATTTGTTCAATTAATATTGGAGAAGTCACAGTAGAAAGATGGAGTTGGGAATCTTTAGCCTTTAGCCACACAAACACATGGTGATTCCTTGTTTAAAATTCCTGGAGGTGAAAATTTACTATGGATCAGAGCGCGGTCAAGTGGACATGGATCCCTACCGAATGTCAACCAGCAGGTTTTGGTGAGAAAATTGTGGTTAAAAAGTCACCACTTACCGGATATCAGCTGAGCTTGTGCCGTCCGTACAGCTGCCGTCGATTACCCTGAGACACTGCGCGTCAACACACCCGTAGACGTACACCTCTGACTATCAGGTACTATTTAACTCACTAAAATACTAGCAACACAATAGAAAGATAAGGGATTTCCCAGAATTATCCTAGTAAATGTCTCTAAAAACAATTGCGTTTTTATTTTTTTTAATTATTTTTTTTCATCATTTTTTTTTTCTAGTCCGTCGCTATCAATATCCCCAAACGCGAATCTTTCATCATCGCTCAAATTAATGGGGAAATTGTCGTTTTCTCGGTCCGAATAGCACTTTTTGTTGGAGGCTCCTATTAAAAACAATGTGAATATGTGAGGAGCCCCCACACGTGTGACGTCATCGTCTGCGACTTCCGGTAGAGGCAGGGCTTTAACACCGAAAGTAGCAAACTTTATCGTAGATGTTCTCTACTAAATCCTTTCAGCAAAAATATGGCAATATCGCGAAATGATCAAGTATGACACATAAAATGGACCTGCTATCCCCGCTTGAATAAGAAAATCTCATTTAAGTAGGCCTTTAAATACATTTAATAAATCTGTCAAGTTCCTCTTTACATCATAGAGTAAAAGAGAGATGATTTGAGTCATATGCGATTTTCTTCAGTGGATAATGATACATCATTATTTATAATAATATCTGTTATTATTAGTGCATCTACTGGGGGTTAAGCCTCCCCTCTCTTTAAAACCTAGTGACGCTTCTGGTTGTAATGAAGGGTCCTTGAATGCACCACAATTATGTACTATGAGATGCAAAAGTGAAAATTAAACATAACTTGCTGCTACATATAGATTTATAAATACCATATAGCGGCAAGCTATCTGTTTCCGAAGCTGTTGGAATGTCTACTGGTGTCAGGGTGCTCTGGTCCTTCTACATACCCTTCGTTTTATCGACCGTACCACGCCGGGCGCTTCCACCCAGCTCCACCAAGTTCTACAAATGAGACATTTATTGAAGAGTCAGTCGACATGACTCTGAAGCAAGTGCCACTATTCTGTCACCAGGATTTTTCCAGTGATTTAGCTGAGTTTCCCCCCCCCCGAAGAAGAATGAATATGGGCTCTGCCATGGTGTCCTGGCAGGAGCAGCTTGTAAACAGTCGACCATAATCACATGTGCTCCTGCGCGCAGACATGACAAGGCTAATCCCTGCCTGTCGAAGACGCACCAAAAAAATGTCTGGAGCGCATCGGAGGTCTGGTTGGGTCGTGTGTGCAGTGGCTGGGAAAGCAGCACAAAATGGGGACAGTCGTGCTTGAGGCCGGCAGCTTGGGAGGTTCTTGACCTCTGTGCATCCTCCAAAATAGAGATGTCAAATTTAGCAAAAACCCAGCGTCTGCTTTGTTTACCAAAACATTCCAAAACAAAGTCTGGCAGATTCCTAAGGAACGTAGATGGGATCCCAACCAGGCTCGGGTCCAGTTCTGGGGGTCGAGTCAGGTAGGACGGAGGGGTCTGAGGGCGCTTTGAATGCGTCTGCTCAGCAGCCTGTTGCCTTTGTTTGGAACTGCGGTCCTCTTCTGGAACATGGAACCAAATTCCTTTCCTCAGTCCCACAATGGGAGCGAGCTGCCAGCGTCCCTGGCAAGGAGGCCCCCTGAACGAGGGCCAGTTCTCCTGCTCATCCCACAAAGTCTTTCATGTTCCCAAACCGCAGCCTGAGCGAGGCGCCTCGGTTTCAACAGCAGCAGACCGGCATATGTTTGCCTAATTCCTGAGACATGATGGCAGTGGTCTCCCAGCCGCAAGAAGACAGCTTTGCTTTTTACACCCTCCTGCACTTTTATTATTATTTTCTGCTGTTGATGACTTCCAATACTTACACACCACATGTTTCCTCATTACACACGGAAGACCCCAAAACCCCTCTTCCCCTACTCGGTTAGCTCTTTCCTCACAAAATGCATTGCTAACACAGGACTGCAGGGGGAAAACACTCACATGTGTAAGCTTTAATAAACCTCATTTAAAAATATCTATTTTATTATAGGGTGTTACAATCGCCACTTTTATTTTAGTATTTGTTTTCAATAATTGTATTTAATTATTCAAATTGTAATTTGAATAATAACAAACAAAAAAACTAAATTAAGAAAAATAAATGTATATATATACATATATATGTATATATACATGTATATACATATATATATATACATATGTACTGTATGTATACATATATATATGTATTTATATACCTTCAAGGTACTCAAAGCGTTTTGACACTATTTCTACATTCACCTTCACCCATTCACATTCACCCATTCCTAACCCTGACCCATCAAGAGCAAGGGTAAAGCGTCTTGCTAAAGGTTACGATAGACATGACTTGGATGGCAGGGATCGAACGAGAACCTTTAAGTTGCTGGCACGGCCGCGCTACCAAACGAACCACGCCTATATATATATATATATATATATATATATATACACACTATTTCCACATTCACACATGTGTGTGTGTGTATATATATATGTATATATATATGTATATATATATATATATAATATATGCCAGATTATTGTTTTTTTTTTTAATTTAATTTTAAAATTTTTGAATTTGGATTAATCATGATTAATCACAAGTGATTACTCGCTTGCATAATTAATTAATTGCCAGATAATGATTAATTAATTAGGACCCCAACATATGTACAGAAACACACTTTTATTGACAGAATGTTTGGCTTGTATGGCTCTCTCAGTAAAAAAGGTTCCCGACCCCTGGTATAGCGGTTTAGGTAAAATAACTTGCAGATAAAATAAATTGCATGATTGATCCAAGTGTGTAAAATAGGAGGAATTACATTCACAGTGCGGCTTTCTTTCGTCCGGGCTTGGGAAAGTTTGCTGGGAGAATCGACAGAACCCTGCAAGTTGAATGCAGGGTTGTAGACAACCACAACATATATCATCAGGTATACAGTACTGCCACACAACATTATACAACAAAACAATCAACATTAAAAATGCTTTTCTTATGATTATACTGAAAGGATGGGGGACAAAATGTCATAACTTTGTCAAAATCTAAGAAAAACAGGTTGATATTGAAATATTAATTAAAACTTATTAAAATTATTCTTACTAATCATATACAGTACTGTACAACAAAATTAAATCCAATATATCCAGACTAATACAATTATGAAAAAGAGTACAATTCATTAAAAATACTGTATATGCAACAGGGGATGCTTACAAACATCAGTCGTTTTACCAAGCAAAGGTAACACGCAAGGACATTAACACATCCGATACGTACGTAGGATTAACCGAAGGAGAGTTTAAAGCCTGATGGATTAATCACAAGGCCTCCTTTAGAAACCAAACCTTGCGGAATTCTACAGAACTCAGTAAGCACATTTGGAATCTCAAAGACAATAATGTTGAATATTCCATAACATGGCAAATTCTTGCATCCAGCACACCTTACAACAGTGGTAATAAAAGATGCAACCTACGCTTAAAAGAGAAACTGTTTATTATATATCACCCAGACCTGTCATCACTCAACAAGCGCAGTGAAATCATATCAGCATGCCGTCACAGACGGAAATACCTTCTAGGTAACACATGAGCCAATCATCACGCCCCTATGCCTGCCTGTACCTACCCACTCTGTGTTCTATATAAACCATTGTATGTGAATTCGTCCATTAAACTCTCCTGATGATTGCGGGAAACCCTCATGAAACAGTTCTATAGACATGAAGTAGTCTTGTGATTTTTCCCACACATACATATTGCGCTCTACCACGGTATCAAGCACGGTTCTCTGGATAATCCAATTAAGACATATATATATATATATATATATATATATATATATATATATACAGTACAGTATATACATATATCCAGATTAGTAAAATTTTGAAAGAGTACAATTCATTAAAAATACTATATATATATGTATATATATATATGTATATATATATATATATATATATATATATATATATATGTATATATATATATATATATATATATATATATGTATGTATGTATGTATATATATATATATATATATATATATTAGGGGTGGGCAAATTAATGCGTTAATTACAAGTTCATTAAAAATACTATATATATATATATGTATATATATATATTAGGGGTGGGCAAATTAATGCGTTAATTACAAGTTAACTCATCAATCTATTAACGCCGACAATTATTTTATCGCACATTTGCGTATGTTGTTTACATGCTTTTATTTTGTTAACGCTTTTTCTTAGCAAGATGGCGACGCCCGGACGTCGAGGGGCTCTTGGTAAAGATGGAACATTTGGCAAAAATACAGCGTGGTCACTCCGGGATCACTTACGACCGCCAGACAATTCTGAATGTGGATAAATCGGGCCGTATTGGACTGAATGACGCGTGCTTGCTAGACCGGCTAGCTAGCATGGGACTACTTTGTCGGGTGCATCCAGCGGCCTGTGAAGCAGCGGAGTATATGTGTTGTCTGTCTATTTATGAATATTGCAGACGAGGAGTGTTGGCTGAGTTCTTAACGTTTGCTTTCAGAGCGTGCATATCACAACATACAAGATGCCGTCATGGCGACACAACCTATACCGGACTACCGCGCATGCTCGTCACTCCTGTTGCATGCTGGGTAGGGTAGTTCTTTTTTTCCCTGGCTCATAACATCACAAATAGTACCATGTATATGCGTTCAGTTTATCAAAGCACCAAGCAAACAATCGGAAAATTCCCATCATATCAATTCCTAGATATGGTCATGATTGTTTTAAGTGCACTACGCAGAATAAACACAACATTATTAATATTGCTACTACGGATAATTTGATCAAAAATTCCCTAAAACAGCCCACTACTTGTAATATAGGTTTTTTAAACATAAGATCCCTGATAAAAAAAATGTTTCTGCTGTTACCTCAGAAATTGCCTGTTCAGATGTTATGATTGTGGCTCAGAGATTTGTATGTAGATTATATTTATTTTCCATAACAAACAGGATAACTTAAATACCCTGGCAGTGGCAATAAGCTTAAATGTTTGTATTCACATTTTTTGAGTTTATTTTCATAAAATATGCTATTTAACTGCTACTGTTTAACAAGGACTGATTTGAATTGTGTTTGCACAACAAATGTTTTGGCGCTTTTGTTCATGTGGGAGAATATTCCAATAAAGGTGCACAACACACTACTTTTGAATTCATTATTGGGCTTTGCGTATACAATACAGTTAATCGCGATTAATCTGAGAAATAGTGCGATTAACCTCGATTAAAATTTTTAATCGTTGCCCAGCCCTAATATATATATATATATATATATATATATATATATATATAGGGAATAAGCGGTAGTAAATGGATGGATGGATTTATATATATATAATGGTAAATGGGTTGTACTTGTATAGCGCTTTTCTACCTTCAAGGTACTCAAAGCGCTTTGACACTATTTCCACATTCACCCATTCACACACACATTCACACACTGATGGAGGGAGCTGCCATGCAAGACGCTAACCAGGACCCATCAGGATCAAGGGTGAAGTGTCTTGCTCAGGACACAACGGACGTGACGAGGTTGGTACCAGGTGGGGATTGAACCAGGGACCCTCGGGTTGCGCACGGCCACTCTCCCAACTGCACCACGCCGTCTATATATATATATATGTATATATATATATATATATATAGCTATGTATATATATATATATATATATATATATATATATATATATATATATATATATACATACATATATATACTGTATATATATAAATACATATATATATTTAAATATACATATATAAATACATACATATATATATATTTAAATGTTTTTATCAAAGGTATTTTATGACATATACACTTATACATACAGTATATATATATATATATATATATATATATATATATATATATATATATATATATACATGTATTATATATATTTATTAAAATTAATATTATCATTATTAAATCTCACCCTAGCAATAGTTATTATATTGTAAAAAAGAAAAGTCAAACCTGCCATCAGCGGGCTGACAGATTGCGGCCTGATGTGATAAAAGTCAGGATGTGTCTCATCAACACCCGGCAGTGTTGCCCTTCTTGAACTTTTCTTCACACTTGCTGGCGCCTCCAACACCCTCACATCCCTCACTTTAATGCTATCCCGGTGATATATTAATATTGTTTTTAGGAATTATAAAGGCTGAAAGTAATCGGGGCCATGAACTGGATCTTTCTCAGCACCGCATGCGTCCCCGGGAGTAAGAGGCAGAGCCAGAGTCGTCAAATAGCGACAGTTTGTCACAGCCCCTCGGCGCCCATAGCACTTAAAGTCATCTGGACGACACGCCGTGAGCTGTCAGTAAAACTCCGATTTGGAACTTCTCTCGGGCCACGCTCCCTGTGACCTTCACACAAGTGCATCTTGAGCTCAGGCAAACATGGCGATCTAATTAGCAGTAGGAAGTTTGGCGTTTATGTAACACCGTGAACGCTTTTTGAGCAGCAACCGCTTTTTACTGTGTCAGGTCGTGGTTGCAGACAGGAACTCAGCACTTGGCTCCAAATGTATCCATACACGTTGCAGCCTCCCAACGCCCTTATACTCACTCCATCACCAAGTTAAGCAAGTCCGAGGACACTTTTTATCCGATATTTGATTCGATCCCCCTTTTATTAAGATGTCAGATTGTTCTGACTTCCTAGGTATTGACCAAGTGACACGTGAGTGACACCTGGTACTCACTTCCTCTGCACTGTTGTGTTAAGAGCATAGGGGAGGCATAGCTCGGTTGGTAGAGTGGGCATGCCAGCGACTTGAGGGTTCCAGGTTCGATTCCCGCTTCCGCCCTCCTAGTCCCTGCCGTTGTGTCCTTGTGCAATTCACTTTACCCACCTGCTCCAAGTGCCACCCACACTGGTTTAAATGTAACTTAGATATTGGGTTTCACAATGTAAAGCGCTATATAAACAATTAACTTCACTAAGAGCAATTGTCCAAAGACCCTCCCCAGCAGAGGTCTTCAACAGGGGGTCCGCAGAGGTACTGCAGGGGAGCACTGAAATGTTTTTTTAAAAATATATATGTGGAGAGACGGAGCCGACAGCAGGCTAAGATAAACAGTGGTCCTGCCCAAGATGGCGGCCAGGAGGCGGAGCATGCAGGAGAGTGGAGAGGCGGGGCATAACTGGAGCGACACTTCAGCCATTATAGTCAGGTGCATAGATTACACACCTGCTCTCAATCCCTGCATCTTCTCCTGCAGCATAAAAGGGGAGAAGGAGGAACAATCGGGGCAGAAGTAGGAGATGAAACTACGGACAACGAAGACCACGAGAGCGACTAGATCGACCCAGAGCGAGATGAGCCCCCGCGAAAGACACAGCCACCGGCCACCGAAAGGTGCGCTGCGACGAGCAGTAGGAGAGGGCGCGACCGACCGGCAAGAAAACTCATTGATTGAAATAATAAATGAGAGTCAACCCTGCTACCATAAGTCTTGCATCGATCGCCACTGCAACCCACACGATGACAGCTGTAGACCTGTCACAATATATTTTTATATTTTTCCATGAATAACTTTAAATATGCATGAGATTTGAACCATCACATTATTATGTAGTCCAATAAATGCTAACATATAACATAGGTCATTATATTATTATATTCATATTAGCTATTTGTCAGTGTTATTTCACGATTTACGTCCTAGTTTTTAGCGAGAAATAGTGCTGTAGTTGTCAGCTAACGATTAGCGCGTTAGTTTCCAGATAGCGATAAGTATTCTAGTTGTCAACTAGCGAATACAACCGTACAGTAGCTGTCACCTCACGATTGACACCTTATTTGCCACCTAGCGAGTAGGGTACTATTTGCCAGCTAGCAAATAGGGTACTAGTTATCAGCTAGCAACTAGTGCTCTAGTTTCCAGCTAGCTATTAGCACCCCAGTTGCTGGATACTGATTAGCGCTGTAGTTGTCAGCAAGCGATAAAAAAGCAATTGCCGTTTTAGTTGCCGGCTTGCGATTAGCACACTAGTTTTCTGCTAACGAATAACGCTCTAGTTGACAGTTAACGATTGGCATCTTATTTGCCAGCTTGCAATTATTTTTTTCAGCTAGCGATTAGTATTTCTGTTGCCAGCTAGGAATCTGTTTTTAAGGATCTTATAAGAATAAACATGCATTAAAGATCTTTCATACGACAAGATTTTGAGGAGCCACGTATAACGATATTCAAAAATCCTGTACGTCAATGGTCCCCAACCACCGGGCCGCGGCTTGATTGGTACCTGGCTGCAGAATAATTTTTTGTTATTATTATTATTTTTTTTTTTTTTTTATTAAATCAACATAAAAAAACACAAGATACACTTACAATTAGTGCACCAACCCCCCAAAAAACTCAATTTTTATGACAAAAATGAAATAAAATAAAATAAAATGCGGAAAAAAATATATTAACATTTTACTTTAATAACTGCCAGCTCAGTCATCATCATTTTACAGTAAAATCTGTGTTTTTTTTAACAGCATATAAAAATTTCAATAAATGCAATGGAATGGAGAGATAATACTACTGTTTTTAGCAGTAAAATTCAAGTAACAAAGCTGCCAGTTTTATTTTTTTTTACCATGAAATCTTGTTTTAATGTTTTTTTTGTTAGTTTTTTAATGTTTGAGTGTCTTACTGTAGGCCCTGCGATGAGGTGGCGACTTGTCCACGATGTACCCCGCCTTCCGCCCGATTGTAGCTGAGATAGGCGCCAGCGCCCCCCGCGACCCCGAAAGGGAATAAGCGGTAGGAAATGGATGGATGGATGTCTTACTGTATATGGAAAAAAAACAGTACCAAAGTTGATTGTACGGTAAAAAACTTAAAAAACTCAGTCGGCGAAATTTAACCGTAAAATCTATTGTAAATTTTACAGTCTACAATTTAAATGATAATTTATTTTGAAATCATAATTCAGGCAGATATTTAAGTACAGTACATATCTTTATTTTAACAAACAATTATCAAAATATTACATTATCATGTATTCCGAAAATATTTTCGGAATACATGATATAACCCCCGCTCCCCCAACCCCGCCCACCTTACCGACGCAAATATATTCAGGAAGTGGCGGGGTTTGCTGCTAGCGGGGTGTATAAAATAGTCAAGAATTGTCATGGATACAAAGGATTCTGGGTATTTGTTGTGTTACGTTTATGTTGTGTTACTGGGAGGATGTTCTCCAGAAATGTGTTTGTCAATCTTGTTTGGTGTGGCTTCACAGCGTTGCGCATATTACTAAGAGTGTTAAAATTGTTTATATCACAACCATTAGTGTACTCTGTGTCACCCAGTCCGCCTTGCAGTTGTGTGCGTGTCGCCGCGGAAGCCACACACAACATGATGCTGGACTGACAAGCAGATCGTACATGTTGTAGAAGGTGACAAAGCCAATGGCTTCATAGCACGCCCTAATACTTATTATCTGGGTGACTGCCTGCAGTCATTCTAGAGAATATTAGCGTCTCCTATTGTCTTCTTTGCTTTGTGACACGGGTCTTATATGGCTCTTTGAATGGCAAAGGATACCGATTCCAGAACCATGTATATCAAATATTACTGGATGGTTCAACCGCCACCCGCCCGAAATTAATTAAAATCAATTTTTTCGTCATGTCATCCGCGGACTCCGCAGATGAGACCGCAAACCGCGCATCTCTAATATGTAGCATCATCTACAAAGATACAAAGAATTGCTATGGCGACATCCAGTGGACACATGTAGAACAGCAGTTTCTTCCATGAAAAAATGTCAGGTAATTTTTTTAAACTTAGCAAACTCATCCCTCAGGCCGGATAAAACCTGTTTGCGGGTCTGATCCGGCCCTCGGGCCGTACGTTTGACACCCCTGTTGTAGGGCCTAATCTTTATGATCTATGAAATGAAAAGCCGTGTATTTAGGCATAAAGAGAGTCCATTTCCTTACAGCCAAAAGAAATAAGCCTGCTGAAAATAATCGGAATTCATAATGGCGCCCTTTGAAGATAAAGGTATTTGTATTCTCTGCACTTTATTCCCTCCATAAGTCGGCTCGCTCTCTCCCCCGCAGGCCGGCTCTCTGAGGAAGTGAGGCCGCTTGGCTGCTGTGGAGCGCCTGTGGTCGTCTGGTCACGTGTTCGCTTTCACCGCCAGTTTCCGACGGCTTACAGCGGGGCCCGCGCTTTGCCGCCAGACGCCGTGTGTCACACGCACTTATCTGCGGCGTCGCTCCCGCGCCAAGTAAAACACAACTGCTGACGTCTGGGCCCCGTATCACTTTGAATACTTCAAAAGTCAGACATTTAACCCTCGCAACAACAAAACATGTCCGCTTCCCAAAAACTGTTGTGACAATAGCATGGATTCATGTTTTTCCGCTTTAAATGAGTCATAAAAAACAGTGGGGTTTTGTAATTTGTGTTTATTATTATTATTAGTGGTAATAGTAATGGTAGTAGTTGTGGTAGTAGGCCCTAAAATGGGTGACACCAACATAGATGATATGTAATACATATTTTTTCTACAAAGTTGAAAAAAACGTGACAAAAAATGTCCGCTTCTGTCAGGCTTTCCCCTGACAGTTTGTCAGTTTTAGTTTTTTCCTCTGCATTTGTCTTGTTTAATCTGTGTTTAGTATCTCCTGTCTTTAGTTCTTGTCTAGTGCTCTTATTTTGTCAGCTTCCTGTCTTGTTCCCTGAGTGCTGTGTTCCTCCTCAGCTGCGGCTGATTGGCACTTGGCCACACCCGTTGCCAATCAGCCCGCTCGTATTTGTACCTGCTTTGTCTTGTGTCAGTTGCTGGATCATTGTATTGTCGTTGCCACATGTCACTCGTTTTGTTACAGCTACTACCTGTCGTGCTACATTTTGTCCTGGTCGTCGTAGCGGTAAGCTGTTTCTGTTAGCATTAGTTATTTCCAGTTTTTCTGTTTGCTATCCACTAGCTTCCATGATAAAGTTCCTTTTTGTTTTCTAGCTTCCAGTGCTAGCTCCCTTAGTTTGTTTTTCTGCCCATGTGCCTGCTTTTTGTTTGTTCTTGTTTAGTTTTAATTAAATCATGTTTTCATATTCTTTGCCTGCCTCCGTCTCTGCATCTTGGGGTTCATCAACAAATACCTCTGACAGCTTCCTAAAAACAGCTGTTAAAATATCAATCCATCCATCCATTTCCTACCGCTTGCCCCTTTCATGGACTCATATTTTTTTCCACTTATCGGTACAATGACTCATCTTTTATCGTATTCTTTTATGGTTTTTTTTGAAAGGTTAGCATCTTTACATGACTGTTTTTTTAAATTATTTTCTTACCAGAAGGTAAGAAAAGTTTCTTTTGCATAATATTGCGAAACAAAACTTCAGATAATATGTCTTATCTCATACACACACCATAATAATACTCATATTAGGGGTGGCATGGCGTAGTGAGTAGAGCGGCCGTGCAAGAAAACCTGAGGGTTGCAGGTTTGCTCCCTGCCTCTTGCCATCCAATTCGCTGCCGTTGTGTCCTTGGGCAGGACACTTCACCCTTTCCCCCGGGCCGCTCACACTGGTGAATGAATAATGAATGAATGATTGGTGGTGGACGAAGGGGGCGTATGCGCAAACTGGCAGCCTCGCTTCCGTCAGTCTACCCCAGGGCAGCTGTGCCTACAAATGTAGCTTACCACCACCAGGTGTGAATGAATGATGGATTCTCACTTCTCTGTGAGTGCTTTGAGTATCTGATAATAGAAAAGCGTGATATACATTTTAATCCATTATTATTATTACTATTATATACCGAAGCACATTAAACGGTGCAGCCAACATTTATATCTTATGTTTGACTGCCATCTATTGGTCACACTTATCATTACACCAGGCACAAAATTGCTTCGAGGTGGGTAAGCTCAACCAAACTTATTCCTTACATTAGGCACACCGGGTTATAAGGTGCATTGTCGAGTTTTGAGAACAAAATAAAGGATTTGAAGTGCGCCTTATAGTCTGGAAAATACGGTTTAAAATGGCTTTTTTAAAGGCCTACTGAAACCCACTACTACCGACCACGCAGTCTGATAGTTTATATATCAATGATGAAATATTAACATTGCAACACATGCCAATATGGCCTTTTTAGTTTACTAAATTGCAATTTTAAATTTCGCGCGAAGTGTCCTGTTGAAAACGTCGGTATGACGACGCGTACGTGTGACGTCTCGGATTGTAGCGGACATTATTTTCCAGCCCGATCCAAGCTATAAGTAGTCTGCTTTAATCGCATAGTTACACAGTATTCTTTACACCTGTGTTGCTGAATCTTTTGCAATTTGTTCAATTAATAATGGAGAAGTCAAAGAAGAAAGATGTAGGTGGGAGGCGGTGTATAGCAGCTGCCTTTACTAACACAAACACAGCCGGTGTTTCCTTGTTTACATTCCCGAAAGTGAAGCTTTACTATGGAACACAGCGGTCAAGCGAACATGGTTCTCGACCACATGTTTCGGTGAGAAAATTGTGGTAATAAGTCGGCTCTTACCGTAGACATGAGCGGAGCTTGCGTCCTCCTGCAGCTGCGACTCTCTTACCTCCTCCCACCGGAGACACTGGCGGTCAACACACCCGTGGCCACACCCCTCCGACTTTCAGTTACTATATAATCTCACTAAAACACTAGTAACACAATAAGCAGATAAGGGATTTTCCAGAATTATCCTAGTAAATGAGTCTAACAACATCTGAATCGCTCCCACTGCCCTCGCCTATTTTTTTTCTCCAGTCCTTCAGTCTCACTATTTTCCTCCACGTTGCTTTGAGGTGGGTAAGCTCAACCAAACTTATTCCTTCCATTAGGCACACCGGGCTATAAGGTGCACTGTCGAGTTTTGAGAACAAAAAAAATGATTTGAAGTGCGCCTTATAGTCCGGAAAATACTGTTTAAAATGGCTTTTTTAAAGGCCTACTGAAACCCATTACTGCCAACCACGCAGTCTGATAGTTTATATATCAATGATGAAATATTAACATTGCAACACATGCCAATAAGGCCTTTCTAGTTTACTAAATTGCAATTTTAAATTTGGTTCCTGACCACATGTTTCGGTGAGAAAATTGTGGTAATAAGTCGGCTTTTACTGTAGAGATGAGCGGAGCTTGCGTCCTCTTGCAGCTGCGACTCTCTTACCTCCTCCCACCGGAGACACTGGCGGTCACCACACCCGTGGCCACACTCCTCCGACTTTCAGGTACCATATAATCTCACTAAAACACTAGTAACACAATGAGTAGATAAGGGATTTTCCTGAATTATCCTAGTAAATGAGTCTAATAACATCTGAATCGCTCCCACTAGTCCTTCAGTCTCATTATTCTCATCCACAAATCTTTCATCGTTGCTCAAATTAATTGGGGAAATCGTCGCTTTCTTGTTCCGAATCGCTCTAGCTACTGGTGGCCATGATTGGAAACAATGTGAGGATGTGAGGAGCTCTACAACCCGTGACGTCACGCGCACATCGTCTGCTACTTCCGGTACAGGCAAGGCTTTTTTATTAGCGACCAAAGGTTGCGAACTTTATCGTGGATGTTCTCTACTAAATCCTTTCAGCAAAAATTTGGCAATATCGCAAAATTATCAAGTATGACACATATTGCTATCCCCGTTTAAATAAGAAAATGTCATTTCAGTAGGGCTTTAATTAGTTGTCTTTTTTGTTTTTTCCACAAGGGTCAAACTTGTCCTTTTTTTGTGTTGCAACAGAATTTTAGCTAATTGAAGGAACGAAGATGCCAACAAATGAAAACGATGAGGCACAAAATGTCTTTGGGATGTCTTAAAAAAAAAAAAAAGGTTGCACAAATGGGACGGTCAATCATTACACTTTTCAGCAGTTTATTTTATTCCTGCGTGTACAGACAGCCGCAATGCGCTTTTAGCCGACCGCAGCGAGAGCGGTGTGTATTTTAACACGGCGACCATATGTGCCACCGTGACCTCCTTCGTAAACAGAACGGTCTGGGAGGGAGAAAAGGAAACGAGGGGGTGGAAGCCATGTTGGATCCTTTGAGGGAAAGATGGGCAGCACTTGAAACTGCACATTGAGCCGAGGGTGCGAATCCTTCCTGTTTCCGTCGAGCCAAAAGAACTCCGTCCGTCTGTTCGGCAGAAGGTTGTCAGAACGGACTTGAAAGGACCCCGCTGTCCTTAAAACTGTCGGGCCTCCTTCAAGCCCGTCCAAATCGAGATGGGGACTATTTCAAGTCCGTCCTCCGCTCTTTGTGGTCTGCGTCACGGCGGATTGGCAAGGCGGGGACAATTAGCGGGGATAAACGAGCTCTTTCTCTTGCAGAACAGAGGATCGGTCGGCGCTAAGATCTGTGATTGATGTGGGTGGCCGCGGTGGAGTCGGACCCTCGCGAAGCCACGCCCCCTGTGGCGCTCTAGCGGCAGGTATCAGGTGTTTTAAGCGTTCTAATAACGCATGAAACAAAGGCCTGCGAGGGGATCGAGTTTAGAGGATGGTGGCGTCTCGCCGGGTTGTCGGATAGCGATACCGACCCCTTTAACCTTGTCTACTCACGCGAGTCGCTGCCTCCTCCCCCCTAACTTGGGTTCCCATCGGACGCTCAGACTTTTTGAATGCGGCGACCACGCCAAGCGGGCATTTCATCACATTACATCACATCAAAAGCAATAAGCTAATTACAAGGCGGCGTGGGCAGTAAATAGCGAATCAACATAATTGATTTAATCCTCTCAGCGCTCCAGTGAAAAATGTATCAATGCCCGGGCCAGAAGGCGCGCTCTTTTCCCGGCAACCGCCACAATTAGAAAGATCACGTAGAGTTCAATCCAGCAAATTAAACTCAAGCCACGCCAGGACTGTTCGCACTCAGCCGAATGGAAATGCATCAGTGTTGGATCTGATTTTTTGGGGGGACGGAACATTAGGCACGGGGAAGAGACACGGTACACATGGAGTGAGGGACAGGAAGTGTAACTGCTTCCCCATTTAGTCATACTCCAGTGCAGACTAGCCAATGGCGTACTCTGTTAAAAAAAAAAAGTCAGACAATTTTTGGGTAAAAAAAGTAACAGCTTTGTCGCTAGAATTTTTGTTATGTTTAACGAAGGGAGATGACGACACAGACACTAGGGGGTTTAGTGTTCAATGAATTATTATATATGTATATGTATATATATTAGGGGTGGGCAAATTAATGCGTTAATTACGAGTTAACTCATCAATCTATTAACGCCGACAATTATTTTATCGCGCATTTGCGTATGTTGTTTACATACTTTTATTTTGTTAACGCCTTTTCTTATAAAGATGGCGGCGCCCGGACGGGCTTCGGCGTGGAGGGGCTCTTGGTAAAGATGGAACATTTGGCAAAAATACCGGACAATTCTGCAAATTTCATGGCTGGCTTACATTGTGGTCACTCTGGGATCACTTACGACCGCCAGACAATTCTGAATGTGGATAGATCGGGCCGTTTTGGACTGAATGACGCGTGCTTGCTAGACCGGCTAGCTAGCATGGGAATACTTTGCCGGCTACATCCAGCGGCCTGTGAAGCAGCGGAGTATATGTGTTGTCTGTCTATTTAGGAATAATGCAGACGAGGCGTGTTGGCTGAGTTTTTAACGTTTGCTTTCAGAGCGTGCATATCACAACATACAAGATGCCGTCATGGCGACACACAACCTTGCATGCTGGGTAGGGTAGTTCTTTTTTCCCTGGCTCATAACATCACAATATAGTACCATGTATATGATGCGTTCAGTTTATCAAAGCACCAAGCAAACAATCGGAAAATTCCCATCATATCAATTCCTAGATATGGTCATAATTATTTTAAGTGCACTACGCATAATAAGCACAACATTATTAATATTGCTACTACGGATAATTTGATCAAAAATTCCCTAAAACAGCCCACTACCTATAATATAGGTTTTTTAAACATAAGATCCCTGATAAAAAAAAATGTTTCTGCTGTTACCTCAGAAATTGCCCATTCAGATGTTATGATTGTGGCTCAGAGATTTGTATGTAGATTATATTTATTTTCCATAGCAAACAGGATAACTTAAATACCCTGGCAGTGGAAATAAGCTTAAATGTTTGTATTTACATTTTTTGAGTTTATTTTCATAAAATATGCTATTTAACTGCTATTGTTTAACAAGGACTGATTTAAATTGTGTTTGCACAACAAATGTTTTGGCGCTTTTGTTCATGTGGGAGAATATTCCAATAAAGGTGCACTACACACTACTTTTGAATTCATTATTGGGCTTTGCGTATACAATGCAGTTAATCGCGATTAATCGGAGAAAAAGTGCGATTAACTTCGATTAAAATTTTTAATCGTTGCCCAGGCCTAATATATATATATATATATATATATATATATATATATATATATATATATATATATATATATATAATAAGGGCAGCACACACACATTCGCACACTGATGGCAGGAGCTACCATGCAAGGTGCTAAGCACGACCCACCAAAAGCAAGGGTGAAGTGTCTTGCTCAAAGACATTACGGACATGACAAGGTTGGTAGAAGGTGGGGATTTAACTAGGAAACCTCAGGTTGCTGGCACAGCCACTCTGCCAACCGCGCCACACCATGTTGGTTGTTATACGGTCAATACATACATCATGTCTTTTTGGTCATGTATGATGTCTTTTCGTTATTTTTGTTTTGTGATGTGTAATGTCTATATGTTTAAATGTACGGCAGTGAAAATTAATTTCCCAAATGGGGACCAATAAACCTGAATCTAAATATAAATCTAGTCTAAATTATTCTACTTTTTATTTTAAAACTGCAAAGTAACTAGTGTATTTAAAGACATTAACATTTGTGGAAAAATTGTGTGTATAAAACATCCATCCATCCATCCATTTTCTACCGCTTATTCCCTTTCGGGGTCGCGGGGGGCGCTGGCGCCTATCTCAGCTACAATCGGGCGGAAGGCGGGGTACACCCTGGACAAGTCGCCACCTCATCGCAGGGTGTATAAAACAATAAATAAATAATTATATATATATATATATATATATCAATATATATATATACATATATGTACATACACATATACATACATATATATCCATCCATCCATTTTCTACCGCTTGTCCCTTTCGGGGTGGTGGGGGCTTGCTATGTAAATTAAATGTTTAACTTTTATTTCGTTAATAAAACATGTTTTAATTTTTGCATTACTTCTAATCCCACCTCACCAAGAAGTCTGCATGTATATATATATATATATATATATATATATATATATATATATATATACTTGAGGTTTCTGTGGTATATCTGTTACACAGTGATAGGTCAGGAAAAAAACACAGAAGCTATTTCATCCCTACAAGCCTGTTTCTCAGGTTTCCCTACTCTTCAGGGGATTCAGGGGATATATTTTATGAAGACATATATAGAGCCGAGGTTACTAGGTTTATAAAATCCCCTGAAGAACAGGGAAACCTGCGAAACAGGCTTGTAGGGAAGAAATAGCCTCTGTGTTTTTTACCCCCGACCTAATGTATGTATATATACATATACATAAATCAATCAAAAATGTCCTTCCTTTTATCTCGAACGAAAATCCCCAACCCCATGTTGACCTCATGGTAAACTACCAGCCAGTGTCCCACCTTCCCTTTATCTCGAAAATCCCCCTGGACCCCACGTTGAAAACCTCTGTTTAAAGCTGTTTTGCATTTTGTTCACCTACTGTACCGAGGATCACTTGAAATAAAACGAGGCGATGACGTACCGTCACACCCCTAAACAGTTTGCATTTACATGCACCTGTTTGCTTTTTCTTCCCATAAAGTAATTTCTTCCATCATTTATGGCGCGGAAAAAAGCTTTAATATGCACCTTAAAAGCAAAAAGAGCATGGAAAGCTTTTCATCAATGTTTGACTTATTCATGGCGCTCTGAGAAAAGCGACATATTTTAGAGCAAAGCCGTGTTATCGTTGGAGATGCTCTGCCTTCCTCGACACACACACCAGTCAGCTTCCACCTGACGACATGCAGCATGCACTTTCATGACAGTTTGAGGTGGGGCCGCCACAGAATACACACACATACACACACACACACGCACGCCATGTTCACATGCAACATCAACGCGGGGGGGCGGGGTTTGGCTCCTTTTGCAAGTTGTGTCCTGCATGGTATTACCACATTGGTATTGATGGCGCCCCCTGTAGGTTGTGGTTTAAAATACTTCAAAGGATACTTCCGAATGCAAAAATATAACGTTTTATGATCATTCGGCAAATCTTGCTTTATGTTATGCCATGTTTTTCAACCAATCTTGCTCTAATTTCGGTGTCGGTTCCCAAATTTGGTGGTGATTTGACAAAAGAACCTAATTTGGAGATATCCAAACGACAGCCTGCAGGCCAAATGTGGCTTGCAAGACGCACAAGTCCAATAAACAATTTCACCTGTCCGGTGTTTTCCTTTAATACACAAATAGTCAGGGTTATGACAACTGGCATTTTGTTGCCAATTGCGACCAATTAAAACACTTCTAGCTAGAGACACGTTAAGGTAACGTGTGGAGTTCCCCAGGGTTCGGTCCTTGGCCCTGCACTCTTCAGCATCTACATGCTGCCGCTAGGTGACATCATACGCAAATACGGTGTTAGCTTTCACTGTTATGCTGATGACACCCAACTCTACATGCCCCTAAAGCTGACCAACATGCCGGATTGTAGTCAGCTGGAGGCGTGTCTTAATGAAATTAAACAATGGATGTCCGCTAACTTTTTGCAACTCAACGCCAAAAAAACGGAAATGCTGATTATCGGTCCTGCTAGACACCGAACTCTATTTAATAATACAACTCTAACATTTGACAACCAAACAATTAAACAAGGCGACACGGTAAAGAATCTGGGTATTATCTTCGACCCAACTCTCTCCTTTGAGGCACACATTAAAAGCGTTACTAAAACAGCCTTCTTTCATCTCCGCAATATTGCTAAAATTCGGTCCATTCTGTCCACTAAAGACGCTGAGATCATTATCCATGCGTTTGTTACGTCTCGCCTCGACTACTGTAACGTATTATTTTCGGGTCTCCCCATGTCTAGCATTAAAAGTGCACTGGCTTCCTGTGCACTTAAGATGTGACTTTAAGGTTTTACTACTTACGTATAAAATACTACACGGTCTAGCTCCATCCTATCTTGCCGATTGTATTGTACCATATGTCCCGGCAAGAAATCTGCGTTCAAAGGACTCCGGCTTATTAGTGATCCCCAAAGCCCAAAAAAAGTCTGCGGGCTGTAAAGCTTTTTCATTTCGGGCTCCAGTACTCTGGAATGCCCTCCCGGTAACAGTTCGAGATGCTACCTCAGTAGAAGCATTTAAGTCTCACCTTAAAACTCATTTGTATACTCTAGCCTTTAAATAGACTCCCTTTTTAGACCAGTTGATCTGCCGTTTCTTTTCTTTTTCTTCTATGTCCCACTCTCCTTTGTGGAGGGAGTCCGGTCCGATCCGGTGGCCATGTACTGCTCGCCTGTGTATCGGCTGGGGACATCTCTGCGCTGCTGATCCGCCTCCGCTTGGGATGGTTTCCTGCTGGCTCCGCTGTGAACGGGACTCTCGCTGCTGTGTTGGATCCGCTTTGGACTGGACTCTCGCGACTGTGTTGGATCCATAATGGATTGATCTTTCACAGTAGCATGTTTTCATAGTCATCATTGTCACCGACGTCCCACTGGGTCATTATTGTCACCGATGTCCCACTGGGTGTGAGTTTTCCTTGCCCTTATGTGGGCCTACCGAGGATGTCGTAGTGGTTTGTGCAGCCCTTTGAGACACTAGTGATTTAGGGCTATATAAGTAAACATTGATTGATTGATTGATTGACCATTGATTGTACGTGAACTTGATTAATTGCACTGCAAATCACTGGAATGGCCCTATCCAAACAACCTTCCCTAGTCATGGGTCAGGGGGGAAAAAAAATCAACCGGCACAAAGATTCAATAAACATGGTCACACATAACACATCCTGTTCATTGAACTTTGTGGATATTTAAAAAAAACACGTCCAATCATCATTAAAAAAAATCTAAACTACTCTGATTCAAACACATTACAAGGTATGATGGAAAACATGCAAAACACTCTCATCTCACTTGTCCATGTTTGCCACATTTAAGCTGCCTTGATATTTCTGATTGATTAAAAAAACATTAATGAGGTCTTCAAGAGTGTATGCAAGGGTCGAAAAGTCTTAATAACCAATTATAATAATGATCAATTATTAGTTATATACCCATTATATTATCATAATATGTATTCACATATACATATATATATATATATATATATATATATATATATATATATACACACACATACATATGTACAAGCGGTAGGAAATGGATGGATATATATATATATATATATATATGTCACACCCCGCCTCGGGTGCAGGTAATGTAACCTTTGCAAACCAGACTTCAAATCAAGGATGGCAAGTCACGCAGTTGGCAACACTTTACAAACATTTATTGAAAAACCCAAAAGGTGTCAAGAGGTGAACAAAAACAGGAAGAGAAAACACCCAGAATCTCAGTAGATGTTTGATGCATGTATTGAGGAATTCTCGCTCAGGACAGAGAACCTCCTCTGGCAGTGACAGGCAGCAGAATGGCAGAAAAATGGCATTTCCCCACTTAAATAGCCCATAGCCCCGCCCACTAGCTGGGACCAATTTGACAGGGGGAATTAAGAAAACAGTTATATATATATATATATATGCAAATATTTTTAGCCCAATATGGCCCCCCATTTAAAAATTAGGACACCCCTGCTCTAAACCTATAATGGGAGTAATTTGAGCTGTGATAGAAAATTCAAGTCAGGCAGACATATTGACGTTTAATAACGCCACCAACATGTTGTGTATTGGTGAGAAATATAAACACACAGGCAACACATTAGGGGTGTGATGCCACTTCATGTCAACAATAAACGCTAGTGTTGCATAAATGGCGGTTCAGTGAGCGTGTGCCACACTCACTAGCCGTATTGACACTGCACCTATACTCTGTTGGTGTTTCATAATGGCCCATCTGCTGGATTAAAAAAGTCATTACATTTGATTGAGCTGAAAATGACATTAAGAGTTAGCAAATATAATGGTTTTGTTTCTTTTAACAAATAGTTGAGCAGAAAGGAATATAAAACGTGCAGCTTTGGTCAATGAGCCAAATAGTAAACAGAGAAAGAAGAACATTTATCTCACACAATGATTCACAGTTTAGTGCTTCACTGTCAAATGACACAGCAGCTGTTTTGTTCAAATGATTTTGAGACAAGCGGTAGTAAATGGATGGATGGATTGTTTTTTTTTTTCTTAAAATGACACGCATCAAGAGACATGGTCTGACTCCTCTTGACCCGTCACTGCTAAACACTGCAACACTACACACATTTAGTCGTTCTTCTCCCGCTTTTTCTGCTTTTTGTACTGAGCAGCCAGGACAGAAACGGCCACCTTGTTCGTCACAATAAGTTCCCTCTCCACCTTTACGCTCCTCATCAAGTGCAAGACGTGCAGAAATGAAGCATGCCAACTTATCGTCCAAGTAGGACAGCGGACATGCTAACACGTACATTACATCACCTCCACGACTATTGTTTGTTTTAAAACTTTAAAACTGTACTTTGAGTCTGGAGTTTTACTGCTGCGTAAAAAAACATAAAAGAACATTTTAGTGTCGGAGCCATCTTTACCGACAGTCTTGCATCCGTTTTCCTGACACTTGTGTTGGAATGCGAGCCGCACAAAGGAGCAGCACCGCCAGTCCGCAAGTGTGTCAAATTGGCCCCCGTGTCACATCGTTTTTTATTTTGGCCCCGGCTGAGCGGTGGCAGACCTCTCGCCGACCTTTCATGCGTCAAAACGTGCTCTCATCAAGCCCTCGTTTTTGTGGGAAGATGAAAATGTGGCCCGAATGTGAACTAGGAGAACGAGGCGTCATCGATAGGCAGAAGGTTTTTGTGGGGCAAATAAGCCACCTAGTGGACAATCTACAACTTGTCTGGCATAAATAACCCTATCAGCACTATAATCATGATATATTATCATATATTCACATTATTGATAATATTATATTAATCATAAGCATATGAATAAAATCTCTAAACATAACCTTACAGAACATTATATACATGTATACATACACTCACACACGCACAAACAGATAAATAGATGGATGAATGGATAGATGGATGATAGATGGATGGATAGATAGATGGATGGATAGATAGATCGGAAGAAGATATATATATATATATATATATATATATATATATATATATATATATATATATATATATATATATATATATATATATTAAGGGTGCAACGGTACGTGTATTTGTATTGAACCGTTTCGGTACGGGGGGGTTTCTGTTCGGGGTGTACCGAACGAGTTTCCACACGGACATATTAGGTTGCGTACCGCACGTTGTGTAAACAATACACACCGAGGCACAACACACGGCATGCTAGCAGCGACCGGGCTACGATAGACTGACCATACCTCCTCTTTTCACCGCACATGTCCTCTTTTGCGGGGCTGTCCGGGTGGAGTTTTTTAAATGCCTCAAATGTCCGGGGTTTTAAGTTAAGTTTGCGTGTATTTTCAATGTACGTTCAAGGTTAAGAAGGGGTTAAAAAGAAAACAAATTGTGCACGCAGCAGCATTGGTGAGGGAGGGGCAAAGACAGAGAGAGCGAGAGAGTTATGATAAACGCGCATGCGTCTCCAGGCTCTGAATTTTACCCATAGATTTATCAGATTTTATTTTTTATTATCTATAGCAGGGGTGTCAAAAGTGTGCCCCGGAGGCCATTTGCAGCCCACAGCTAATATTTTAAAGGCCCACGGCACATTGTAAAAATACTATTAAAATAAACCAAAAAATAAAAGTGAAATAAAAAGGCTTAAAGGCTAAATGTAATTTAGAAAAAGTTGCAACGTTGACTAATAAAACAAAGCTGTTTTTTTTTTCTTTCAAACTCTCATTGCTCAAAACATAATACTGAATCAAAATCAATGTTATTATGAATTATTGACCTATCCATGGTTCCGATTACTTCACATTAAATATTCCACTAAGAAAAATATTTTTGGTGGAAGATTTTGAAAATTTGGAAAATAAATAACCAAAAAATGTATATTTTGTGGTTTTCTTACTGTACCGAAAATGAACCGAACCGTGACCTCTGAACCGAGGTACGTACCGAACCGAAATTTTTGTGTACCATTACACCCCTAATATATATATATACATACATACAGACTTTCTGGTGGGATTAAAAGTAATGCAAAAAATATATATATATATAATTTACATGACGATATAGACAAAAATTCCCCTTTATGGTTCATAAATACAATAAATAAAAAAATCCATGCATTTTATTGTATTTACATTTTTGGGGGGATAAAGAAGATACATACAAATATTTAAAAACTCAACCAAAATACAACTAAAATTAAAAAAAAAAAAATTCCGGTTCTGATGAATGCTTTTTAATACGAGCCAGAGACATGAGCTACACATATCTAAACGCGCTCTTTCGGGAGGCAAATTCTTCATAAAAAAGTAACATGTCATTCCTAATTGCTTCCATGTGGACCCACGTGGTCAGCACACACGTTTTAAATCATCATGTGATGATTTTGTTTTGATTTGCACTATATCTACATCATTCCCATACGTACCACTCAAGTATAAATGTTTATTTGATCAATTAAGTGAAGGTTCACGCATCGCCCTGATGAAAATGATGAAAATGTGTCTTCTTAAAGGGGAACATTATCACCAAACCTATGTAAGCGTCAATATATACCTTGATGGTGCAGAAAAAAGACCATATATTTTCTTAACCAATTTCCGAACTCTAAATGGGTGAATTTTGGCGAATTAAACGCCTTTCTGTTTATCGCTTTGGAGGCGATGACGTCAGAATGTGACGTCGCCGAGGTAATACAGCCGCCAGTTTCATTTTCATCCATCCATCCATCTTCTTCCGCTTATCCGAGGTCGGGTCGCGGGGGCAACAACCTAAGCAGGGAAACCCAGACTTCCCTCTCCCCAGCCACTTTGTCTATCTCTTCCCGGGGGATCCCGAGGCGTTCCCAGGCCAGCCGGGAGACATAGTCTTCCCAACGTGTCCTGGGTCTTCCCCGTGGCCTCCTACCGGTTGGACGTGCCCTAAACACCTCCCTAGGGAGGCGTTCGGGTGGCATCCTGACCAGATGCCCGAACCACCTCATCTGGCTCCTCTCGATGTGAAAGAGCAGCGGCTTTACTTTGAGTTCCTCCCGGATGGCAGAGCTTCTCACCCTATCTCTAAGGGAGAGCCCCGCCACCCGGCGGAGGAAACTCATTTCGGCCGCTTGTACCCGTGATCTTATCCTTTCGGTCATGACCCAAAGCTCATGACCATAGGTGAGGATGGGGACGTAGATCGACCGGTAAATTGAGAGCTTTGCCTTCCGGCTCAGCTCCTTCTTCACCACAACGGATCGGTACAACGTCCGCATTACTGAAGACGCCGCACCGATCCGCCTGTCGATCTCACGATCCACTCTTCCCTCACTTGTGAACAAGACTCCTAGGTACTTGAATTGATTGATTGATTGATTGATACTTTTATTAGTAGATTGCACAGTACAGTACATATTCCGTACAATTGACCACTAAATGGTAACACCCGAATAAGTTTTTCAACTTGTTTAAGTCGGGGTCCACGTTAATCAATTCATGGTACAAATATATACTATCAGCATAATACAATCATCACACAAGTTAATCATCATAGTGTATACGTTGAATTATTTACATTATTTACAATCCGGGGGGTGGGATGAGGACCTTTGGTTGATATCAGAACTTCAGTCATCAACAATTGCATCAACAGAGAAATGTGGACATTGAAACAGTGTAGGTCTTATTTAGTAGGATATGTACAGCCAGCAGAGAACATAGTGAGTTCAGATAGCATAAGAACAAGTATATACATTAGATGTACATTTGAGTTGTTTATAATCCGGGGAGATGGGATGTGAATGGAGGAGGGTATTAGTAAAGTGTTGAAGTTGCCTGGAGGTGTTGTTTTAGAGCGGTTTTGAAGGAATATAGAGATGCACTTACTTTTACACCTGTTGGGAGTGCATTCCACATTGATGTGGCATAGAAAGAGAATGAGTTAAGACCTTTGTTAGATCGGAATCTGGGTTTAACGTGGTTTGTGGAGCTCCCCCTGGTGTTGTGGTTATGGCGGTCATTTACGTTAAGGAAGTAGTTTGACATGTACTTCGGTATCAAAGAGGTGTAGCGGATTTTATAGACTAGGCTCAGTGCAAGTTGTTTTACTCTGTCCTCCACCCTGAGCCAGCCCACTTTGGAGAAGTGGGTTGGATTGAGGTGTGATCTGGGGTGGAGGTCTAAAAGTAACCGGATTAGCTTATTCAAACTCATTTTCTTTTTCAACACATTGTAAACTTTGGGTCTCAGCTCTGTTATTTTCCGTTTTTTCGACTATTTTTGGACCCTTGGAGACATCATGCCACATCGGTGTGTTGTCGGAGGGTGTAACAACACTAACAGGGAGGGATTCAAGTTGCACCACTGGCCGGAAGATGTGAAAGTGTCTGCCGCCAGACCCCCATTGAATGTACCGGAGTGTCTCCACATTTTACCGGCGATGACAGACATGGCACAGAGATGTATGGATAACCTGCAGATGCATTTGCAATGATAAAGTCAACGAAATTACAACGGTGAGTTTTGTAGATGTTGACTTATGTGCTAATCAGACATATTTGGTCGCTGCGTGACTGCCAGCTAATTGATGCTAACATGCTATGCTAATCGACGCTAACATGCTATTTACCGGCGGTGCTAAAGCAGACATGGAACAGAGATGTATGGATAACCTGCAGATGCATTTGCAACTATATTACGTTTCCTTCCACCCACATTTAATGCGAAAAAACACTTACCAATCGACAGATTTAAGTACCTTCAGTGTCAAGAGATGCGAAAGTCCTGATTGTTTGGTCCGCACATTTTACCGGCGATGCTAACGCAGCTATTCGGCCAAGCTATGGCTATGAATAGCTATTCGCTCAATAGCTTCAGTTTCTTCTTCAATACTTTCATACTCAAACCATTCGTTTCAATACACGCGTAATCTGTTGAATCGCTTAAGCCGCTGAAATCCGAGTCTGAATCCGAGCTAATGTCGCTATATCTTGCTGTGCTATTCGCCGTTGTGTGTTTGCTTTGGCAGCACTGTATGACGTCACGGAAATGGATAGTCGCATCTCAAATAGAGAAAATCAAGCCCTTTAAAGCTTTTTTTAAGGATATTCAAAGACCTTTAAAAATTGTAAAAAACTTCAAAAAATACAACAAGCCACTGGGAACTGATTTTTATTGTTTTTAATCCTTTTGAAATTGTGATAATGTTCCCCTTTAAAAAAAAATTTTTTTTTTAAAAAGCGGTGGCAGGTGTCTAATGTGACCACTCTGGTTATTCAACACATGACTCCATCATGGCCGCTGAGCCGTGAGAAGAATGGCTCCGGACCGCTCCCTCTAAATGGGATCTTTAATTTCACAGGCCTCTTGATATCCCGCCGCCGTTTTGTGCCGATTGTGCAACAGAAAAAGGCTTTTTGAAAGCACATTAAGCAGGAAGCAATTAACCGACACACAGTAGTTAATTTTTGTATTAATACTCCGACAGCTGGCGCAGATTCCGTCCTTTTTTTTCTCTTTTTTTTTTTTTACATTTTTTATCTTCGCTCCGGCTGTTCCTCCGCAGACGAGGACGTTAAAGAGGATTTGTCTGCAATAAAGTGGCTCCTTATATAGATACCTGGCGGAAAAATGGAAGCCTTTGGGGGAAGAAGCGGATTTACATATAGAGAAAGTCGGGGCCAATGGACGCGGTTTTCAATAACCTGGCTCTCAAAGTCCTTTCTTCTTCTCCGGCAGTGTTCAGACGCCGTCTATCGACATCTTCTACAGCTGTGCTGCTCGGAGGAACATTTGTCAGCCTGTCAATTGGGTACTAAAGTCGAGGAACATTTGATTATACGCACGGAATGCCACGGACGGCCTCTGTGTCGTGGCTGAAAAGGCCAGCAGGCAGGCGGGGGAGGGAGAAAAATAAATCAGGAAAAACCAAATTAAATGACTCTTTTTATTGGTTGCTCTTGGCTTTTCAACATTTGGAGGACAAACTGCGATCCTTAAATCTCCCCCTAGGAGTTCATTGAAGTCTGCTGCAGGGTCAGACTGTATAAGACATGAAGATGCTTTACAAGTGTAAAAAGAAGTCACTTCACTGACTTTCTAGTACAGGGGTCCCCAAACTTTTTGACTCCGGGGCTGCATGGGGTTAAAACAATATGGCTGGGGGCCGGGCTGTATATATATATATATATATATATATATATATATATATATATATATATATCCATCCATCCATCCATCCATTTTTTACCGCTTATTCCCTTTCGGGGTAGCGGGGGGCGCTGGCGCCTATCTCAGCTACAATCGGGCGGAAGGCAGGGTACACCCTGGACAAGTCGCTACCTCATCATATATATATCAATATATATATATATATATATATATATATATAAAAAAAAAAATATATATATATATATATATATATATATATATATATATATAGGGCTTCACGGTGGCAGAGGGGTTAGTGCGTCTGCCTCACAATACGAAGTTCCTGCAGTCCTGGGTTCAAATCCAGGCTCGGGATCTTTCTGTGTGGAGTTTGCATGTTCTCCCCGTGAATGCGTGGGTTCCCTCCGGGTACTCCGGCTTCCTCCCACCTCCAAAGACATGCACCTGGGGATAGGTTGATTGGCAACACTAAATTGGCCCTAGTGTGTGAATGTTGTCTGTCTATCTGTGTTGGCCCTGCGATGAGGTGGCGACTTGTCCAGGGTGTACCCCGCCTTCCGCCCGATTGTAGCTGAGATAGGCGCCAGCGCCCCCCCGCGACCCCAAAAAGGGAATAAGCGGTAGAAAATGGATGGATGGATATATATATATATCTCCTCTCTGAGCTGCCACCTTATCGTGGTAGAGGAGTTTGCGTGTCCCAATGATCCTAGGAGCTATGTTGTCCGGGGGCTTTATCCCCCCTGGTAGGGTCTCCCAAGGCAAACAGGTTCTAGGTGAGGGATCAGACAAAGAGCAGCTCGAAGACCTCTATGAAGAAGAAAAAACATGGACCCAGATTTCCCTCGCCCGGACGCGGTTCACCGGGGCCTCCCTCTGGAGCCAGGCCCGGAGGTGGGGCACGATGGCGAGCGCCTGGTGGCCGGGCCTGTTCCCATGGGGCCCGGCCGGGCACAGCCCGAAGAGGCAACGTGGGTCACCCCTCCAATGGGCTCACCACCCATAGCAGGGGCCATAGAGGTCGGGTGCAATGTGAGCTGGGCGGCAGCCGAAGGCAGGGCACTTGGCGGTCCGATCCTCGGCTACAGAACTAGCTCTTGGGACGTGGAACGTCACGTCACTGGGGGGGAAAGAGCCTGAGCTAGTGCGCGAAGTTGAGAAGTTCCGGCTGGATATAGTCGGACTCACTTCGACGCACAGCAAGGGCTCTGGAACCACTTCTCTCGAGAGGGACTGGGCCCTCTTCCACTCTGGCGTTGCTGGCAGTGAGAGGCGACGGGATGGGGTAGCAATTCTTGTTGTCCCCCGGCTCAAAGCCTGTACGTTGGAGTTCAACCCGGTGGACGAAAGGGTAGCCTCCCTCCGCCTTCGGGTGGGGGGACGGGTCCTGACTGTTGTTTGTGCTTACGCACCAAACAGCAGTTCAGAGTACCCACCCTTTTTGGGTACACTCGAGGGAGTACTGGAAAGTGCTCCCCCGGGTGATTCCCTTGTCCTACTGGGAGACTTCAACGCTCACGTTGGCAACGACAGTGAAACCTGGAGAGGCGTGATTGGGAAAAATGGCCGCCCGGATCTGAACCCGAGTGGTGTTTTGTTATTGGACTTTTGTGCTCGTCACAGTTTGTCCATAACAAACACCATGTTCAAACATAAGGGTGTCCATATGTGCACTTGGCACCAGGACACCCTAGGCCGCAGTTCCATGATCGACTTTGTAGTTGTGTCATCGGATTTGCGGCCTCATGTTTTGGACACTTGGGTGAAGAGAGGGGCGGAGCTTTCTACCGATCACCACCTGGTGGTGAGTTGGCTGCGATGGTGGGGGAGGATGCCGGACAGACCTGGGAGGCCCAAACGCATTCTGAGGGTCTGCTGGGAACGTCTGGTAGAGTCTCCTGTCAGAGAAAGTTTCAATTCCTACCTCCGGAAGAACATTGAACATGTCACGAGGGAGGGGCTGGACATTGAGTCCGAGTGGACCATGTTCCGCACCTCTATTGTCGAGGCGGCTGATCGGAGCTGTGGCCGCAAGGTAGTTGGTGCTTGTCGGGGCGGCAATCCTAAAACCCCTTGGTGGACACCAGCGGTGAGGGATGCCGTCAAGCTGAAGAAGGAGTCCTATCGGGTCCTTTTGGCTCATAGGACTCCGGAGGCAGTGGACAGGTACCGACAGGCCAAGCGGTGTGCAGCTTCAGCGGTCGCGGAGGCAAAAACTCGGACATGGGAGGAGTTCGGGGAAGCCATGGAAAACGGCTTCCGGACGGCTTCGAAGCGATTCTGGACCACCGTCCGCCGCCTCAGGAAGGGGAAGCAGTGCACTATCAACACCGTGTATGGTGCGGATGGTGTTCTGCTGACCTCGACTGCGGATGTTGTGGATAGGTGGAAGGAATACTTCGAAGACCTCCTCAATCCCACCAACACTTCTTCCTATGTGGAAGCAGTGCCTGGGGAATCTGTGGTGGACTCTCCTATTTCTGGTGCTGAGGTCGCTGAGGTAGTTAAAAAGCTCCGCGGTGGCAAGGCCCCGGGGGTGGACGAGATCCGCCCGGAGTTCCTAAAGGCTCTGGATGCTGTGGGGCTGTCTTGGTTGACAAGACACGCGTGGACATCGGGGGCGGTACCTCTGGATTGGCAGACCGGGGTGGTGGTCCCTCTCTTTAAGAAGGGGGACCGGAGGGTGTGTTCCAACTATCGTGGGATCACACTCCTCAGCCTTCCCGGTAAGGTTTATTCAGGTGTACTGGACAGGAGACTACGCCGGATAGTCGAACCTCGGATTCAGGAGGAACAGTGTGGTTTTCGTCCTGGTCGTGGAACTGTGGACCAGCTCTATACTCTCGGCAGGGTTCTTGAGGGTGCATGGGAGTTTGCCCAACCAGTCTACATGTGCTTTGTGGACTTGGAGAAGGCATTCGACCGTGTCCCTCGGGAAGTCCTGTGGGGAGTGCTCAGAGAGTATGGGGTTTCGGACTGTCTGATTGTGGCGGTCTGCTCCCTGTACGATCAGTGTCAGAGCTTGGTCCGCATTGCCGGCAGTAAGTCGAATACATTTCCAGTGAGGGTTGGACTCCGCCAAGGCTGTCCTTTGTCACCGATTCTGTTCATAACTTTTATGGACAGAATTTCTAGGCGCAGTCAAGGCGTTGAGGGGTTCCGGTTTGGTGACCGCGGGATTAGGTCTCTGCTTTTTGCAGATGATGTGGTCCTGATGGCTTCATCTGACCGGGATCTTCAGCTCTCACTGGATCGGTTCGCAGCCGAGTGTGAAGCGACCGGAATGACAATCAGCACCTCCAAGTCCGAATCCATGGTTCTCGCCCGGAAAAGGGTGGAATGCCATCTACGGGTTGGGGAGGAGACCCTGCCCCAAGTGGAGGAGTTCAAGTACCTAGGAGTCTTGTTCACGAGTGGGGGAAGAGTGGATGGTGAGATCGACAGGCGGATCGGTGCGGCGTCTTCAGTAATGCGGAAGTTGTACCGATCCGTTGTGGTGAAGAAGGAGCTGAGCCGGAAGGCAAAGCTCTCAATTTACCGGTCGATCTACGTTCCCATCCTCACCTATGGTCATGAGCTTTGGGTCATGACCGAAAGGATAAGATCACGGGTACAAGCGGCCGAAATGAGTTTCCTCCGCCGGGTGGCGAGACTCTCCCTTAGAGATAGGGTGAGAATCTCTGCCATCCGGGAGGAACTCAAAGTAAAGCCGCTGCTCCTTCACGTCGAGAGGAGCCAGATGAGGTGGTTCGGACATCTGGTCAGGATGCCACCCGAACGCCTCCCTAGGGAGGTGTTTAGGGCACGTCCAACCGGTAGGAGGCCACAGGGAAGACCCAGGACACGTTGGGAAGACTATGCCTCCCGGCTGGCCTGGGAACGCATCGGGATCCCCCGGGAAGAGCTGGACGAAGTAGCTGGGGAGAGGGAAGTCTGGGTTTCCCTGCTTAGGCTGTTGCCCCCGCGACCCGACCTCGGATAAGGGGAAGAAGATGGATGGATGGATGGATATATATATATATATATATATATATATATATATATATATATATATATATATATATATATGCAAAATACGATAAGGGTATCGCAACTGGCTCACCTTTACAGGTACTCGCCCCTGCACCATCTGTGAGCCTGTGGCCTCGCTCTCTTCATCTCTCCTTCTATCAAGGCACCATCGGGACTCTGCATGGCAGGGACGTCCTCCTCCCTGAGTCAAGACTAAGTTTGACCGCATACCTTAACTGGACATCAGTTGGTTGGCATCAGAAGGTTCTCAAATGGGCACCCCCCGTCATTAACGTTTCGTCGAATTAAGCCCATGACGCTTCGGAGGGGCTCGACGGCAGATCCAGCGTCCTGGCTCTACCCCTGCTGAATGCCACCCAACTCTATGTCCCTAGTCCTTCAGTAGGTCGGCTCTGCCACCGCACCTTTCTTTGTATCCAAATCCAGCGTGATGCTTCTTCTGCCCTTTTAGTGGTGTTGGCTACCAGCCGCTTCCTAGCCAGCCCCTCGACCCCCAGCAGTCCGAGGGCTCTCCAGAGCGACCGCCCCGCAAAGCCTCTACAGCCCACCTCCACCGGTAAGTTCCAGGCCTTCCATCCATTTAGCTGGCTCTTGAGGATGAGGGTTTAGTATTTTTTGAGTTTGCGTTCATACGCCTCCTCTATCCTCTCTTCCCAGGGTACTGTCAGCTCAATAAGCACCACCTGTTTAGTTCCTTTAGACCACAGAACAATATCAGGTCTCAGGGTTGTGTGGGCTATCTCCTCTGGGAATTTCAGCTGCTTCTTCAGGTCGACCCGCATCTCCCAGTCGCTTGCCGTGGCCAGGATTCCTTTGTTCCTCCCTCCTGCTGCTGCGCTTTCACCTGCCCTGATGAAGTGGATGAAGCGAGGCCCATTAGAGAGCTGCCTTGTCCTCTTCCTGGCCTGCTCAACACCCTCTGCCAGCTGAGCAAGGATCTGGTCATGACGCCACCGGAACTTGCCATCTCCTAAACTTGAGTGACAAGAGGAGAGGACATGCTCCAGGTTGGCTATCTTTCCACAGAGTGTACAGCCACATATATATATATATATATATACACACACACACACATACATACATATACATATATTATATACACACACACACACACTCTCTCACACACACACACACACACATACATTCCTCATAACTTGGGACTTCTCGCGTGCCGGATTTTGAACGCTGGGGGGCCGTATCCGGCCCGCGGCCCGTAGTTTGGGGACCCCTGTTCTAGTATAAGAGTTGAGGCCTCTGCTCCACACGTACCGTATTTCATTTGGTTTCCACAAATAGGTTCTTTTTGCCCTTGCGTTTTATCCTTTTCTCTTGTTTTCATGTGTTTTTGCCTTGTGGTTCAGGCCTCTTTGGGACTGCGCAATAAGGTCTGGCAAAAATTTGGCTCGACGATATGTTGACCTAGAAATTATTGCAGATAAACAATATTATTGCCATTATGTCATGTGTTCGCTGCGCTGTGCTCAACTCCGGGAGCGTGCGAGGCGCGTGTCAGTCCGGCTGCAGCAAGCAGCTGCAATCATTCACTGGCAATCAACACACCTGAAGTTGTTGATGAGACCTTCCTTCGTAAGACAGCACAACCTCCTCTCCGGGGCCAGAATTTAGCTGTTAAGTCCAGTTCCTCAGCAAGAACAATGCCGGAAATGTGTCCCGTGAAAAACCGTCCGGCCCGAACTCTTTCATAACAAAAGTTTCTTGGGTGACTTATGTAAACTCACTACACCTGTATGTTTTAGTGCTTTCATGGCGAGTTTACTGACGGATACAAGTAGGAACTTTACACTACTTTATATTATAAATTGCAACAGTGGAGGATGAATGTCCCATAACAAGAAGATAGAGAAAAAGAAGGAGCTTATCGACTACGGAGTCTGTATAGACTACAAAGGCGAACACGCGCAAATATTAAGGACTTGCAAATACCAAAACACATCAAGGTACCAGAAGGTAAGAAAATTTACTCTTGCATGATATTGTGTAACATAACGCCAGATAATATGTCTTACATTATACACACACCATAATAATCCTCGTATGTTGAAGCACAGTACAATCCATCAAGCGGTGCGGCTTCATAACTTACCAAAGTCGTACTAAAACATTTAGATTTTTTACAACCGTGCGTCATGTTCTATATTTTCAATGGAACATATAACTTGTTGGTGTTGTTTACTTGACTCATATTGCAGTACACACGTATCTCTTATGTGTGACTGCCATCTACTGGTCACACTTATGTACCAAATAAAATTGCTTCGAGGTCGGTAAGTACAACCAAAATTATTCCGTACAGTAGGCGCACCGTCGAGTTTTGATGAAAAGGAAATGATTTTATGTGCGCCTTATAGTCCGAAAAATACGGTACTACTAATAATAATAATATTGACATCAATATATTAATATTATTAATATGACAATCTTTGGTGTTGTTTGACTTACCAACTATGCACACATGTGCGTTAATTGGTTTACTTGCACAAACATGCCAACAAATGGCACACTGTTGGTTTATTAAATACAACATTGTTGCTGTTGTATTTTTTTACATAGCTTAACTGTTAAGATATTTAATTCAACACTTAAATGCTAAACCTCAACTTACACTTTATCAATGAAAAATATATTGAAATTAACTTTAATAAGCACATGGTATATACATATACAGCATCTCTTAAAAATGTGTATACCTTTCAACCAGCATACTACTGTAAATCTTTTCAAGGAATACAAATAGTGTACAGCTGGTAAACAAAGTGTCATTTCCAAAGTAATGTCCCTTAAGATTATTTGTACTGTCGTCAGCATAAAGTTATTGATTTTTAACTGTGAAAGTTTTTTTTGTAATTTCATGTAAAGGCTTTGATGTATTTTTTTGTCTTTTCCCACCAGTCAAACACGTGCACTTTGTAGAAATGAATACAGCTTACTTCACACTTTTCTCAGTCTTTAGGTTTATATTTGTTCATTAATTTATTTTTTTTCCGCCAATTCCCCTTTAATACTTACAGAGGTTGAATCACAACAATTTATTAAAATGTTCTCTTTCTCACACAATTTTATTGCAACCAACAATAAAAACAAAATGCACTTTCCATTGCAATGTTTTATTGTGGTTGTTATATTGTTATGATGTTATATAATACATTACATGATACAAAAACGATTCATAGTAGTAATAAAATATGTAGTACAATAATATAATATTTTATAATAATACAATTTACATAATACAACAATGCATAGTAGTAGTATATAATAATTTCATATTGTAATATTTTATAATGATAATATTATATAATGATAATATAATTTGCATAATATGATTCATAGTAGTAGTATATAATAATTAAAAAAAATATGTCAACACAATTAAAAACAAAAATAAAAACAATACTGATTATTATTATCATTATTATTTTAGTAGTATAAGTATCTACTGTATATCTATATCAATCTTCATTATATAACAACAGTTATTAATATTATTAGTTATAATAATAATAAATATGTATGAATTATTTCTAATACAATATATTTTTATATATATATATATATTTATACATATATAAATTATAAATCAAATGTATTACAATAATTATTATTTCTGTTAGAAATAATGCATGTATGTATGTGTATATATATATATATATATATATATATATATATATATATATATATATATATATATTTAAATATATATATAATAATTATTACTGTTATATTAGAAATATTGCATATGTATATATATATTTATACATATATAAATTATATATCAAATGTATTACAATAATTATTATTTCTGTTAGAAATGATGCATGTATGTATATATATATATATATATATTTAAATATATATATATTTAAATATATATAATAATTATTACTGTTGTATTAGAAATATTGCATATATATATATATATATAAAACATAGCTAATGTTTTATTACAATAATAATTTCTGTTGTTTTAGAAATAATGCTTTTATATATATATATATATATATATATTACAATATATATATAATGTATCAAATGTATTATTACAATTATAATTATTTCTGTTATATTACAAATAATGCAAATACATTCATTATCTATAACTAATAATATCAATAATAATTGTTATTACTATATAATGAAGATCAATATAGATGGTATACTTATACTACTAAAGTATTAATAATATGTACAGTATATATATTTTACATTAATTATTATCAGTTTATGTTAGCAGCCTCTCGTACATAAATGCCCCAAAAAAATCAAAACAAAACACACCTGTGAGCTGAAATGTTGTGGAAAAAGGACTCCAGCTAAGGTGAGGCTATATAGGAGTAGCCACACTGCATTGAAGAGCCACGACTCACACGCGGAGACTTCCTGCAGTCTATGGTTGCCATCACAATTTTGTTTTTGCTGTTAGTACACAACAAAAAAATTAAAATCAAAAGTCTTGAACATCTTTTTATTGTTTTCAATCTGAACTTTTTCCATCAGAAGATCGTGTGTCTCCTATATCCGTCCCCATAAATGTAGTTAGCTTTTGGAGGTTTGCACCCCATCAACATGTCAAATCTAAGGGGAGTGGGGAGATGGGGGTCGCCAGCCGGTCGCCACATCCGTCCCCTCCTAAATTAAAAGACATGTGCAGTCAGGCAGTTGCCACAACATGTCTGATGCATGACATTAGGTTCGCCTTTGCAGCCAATGGCCCGTAAACTGCTTGCCACAAGTGGGAATATATATGGGGGTCAGAGGTCGGGCTTGCTCAGCACTGGAAACGTAACAATTGCGTCATCGGCGACGTGACGAGCGAGGATTTATGCGGCGTGCTGTAATTGGACATAATTGAGCAAGTGCTTGACACTCGATGTGGATTTACAGCGCCACCACTCTAGTCTAAGATCATTCCTCCCTTCTCCTTGGCTCCTTTTTCCAATCTCCAGGAGGGTGACGGATTTTGGTTTTCCGCGCGTGGAGCTGGGCTAATTATAACAATATTGCGCCATTCCGTCTTTGAAGGCATCATTTAATCCTTCCGCAAAGAGAAGCAAATAAAAAAATTTGACTAACTGAGGTTTGCATTGTTGTTGCTGCGATGCTCAGACTGGTGAAAAGTGCACCGTGGCCATTTTAGTGTGTGTGTGTGTGTGTGTGTGTGTGTGTGACAGACATTATGAGAGTGCAATTAAGAGTAAGAAAGGTCCTAATTTATAGCAACGGTCTGTTTGTCATTGGGCTTGGCTACCGCTTTGTTGCGTAAGCATGTGTGGCGTAATTACCGACACAACGAGAGACGATTTATAACGATGATGAGGCCTGTGGAGAAGGCAGGAGGGGTGGGGGGGAGTGGACTCAGTACCTCCAGATGTGCGGGACAGGGGCCACAACCCCGGCGTGGTTCTACTTAAAACGCAGCGGGAGAGGAGCTGTGAAGTCCGGGCAGCGTGGTGGACGTCCACCGTCACATATTTCAACGTGCGTGACATGTAAAGCATGTCTTCTTTTACCCCCCCCCCCCCCCCCCCCCCTCCAAAAAAAGAAACCCACCATACTTTTCCAAAAGACAGGCTTTTTGACACATACTTTCTCGGCCAGGGGTCAGCAACCCGCGTCTCTTTAGCGCCTTCCTAATAGCTCCCTGGACCTCTTTCAGAAATGTGTGAGAATGGAAAAAGAAGCAAAAAAATGTTTTGTTTTAATATATTTTTTGTATGAGAACAAACATGACACAAACCCTCCTAATTGTTAGAAATCCCAGTGTTTATACGGTGGGGCAAAAAAGTATTTAGTCAGCCAACGATTGTGCCAGTTCTTCCACTTAAAATGATGACAGAGGTCTGTAATTTTCATCATAGGTACACTTCAACTGTGAGAGACAGAATATGAGAAAAGCACTGACTGGAAGACAAAACAGGTACAAATTGGAGTGGGCTGATTGACACCAGGTGTGGCCAGGTGCCAATCAGCTGCAACTGAGGGGAAACAAAGCACTCAGGGAGACAAACGGGAAGCTGAACCAAAATAGGAGTGCTGACAGGAACTAAGGACAGGAAATACTAAACACAGAGGAAAAACTAAAACACAAACAAACTGTCAGTGGCAAGCCTGACAAATATGTCTGATGAGCTCTCCAGCAAATCAATGAAATCAACAAAGCTCACTTTTGTGCATTCACGCACAGCATAAAACGTTTGGTGGACAAAATGAGACAAAGAAGGAGTGGCATAAAACTTAAAAAAAACAACTTTTCTGTGGTGGCATCAGAAAAAGTTACAAACTACGATGAGTTCATGGATCGCTGACATTAGTAGGACAAATCGGTGCTTTCCAAATACCTTCATCAGTGAAGCATGTGTAATACAGTGGGGCAAAAAGTATTTAGTCAGCCACCGATTGTGCAAGTTCTCCCACTTAAAATGATGACAGAGGTCTGTGATTTTCATCATAGGTACACTTCAACTGTGAGGGACAGAATGTGAAAAAAAAATTCCACGAATTCACATTGTAGGAATTTATTTGTAAATTATGGTGGAAAATAAGTATTTGGTCAAACATTCAAAGCTCTCACTGATGGAAAGAGGTTTTGGCTCAAAATCTCACGATACATGGCCCCATTCATTCTTTCCTTAACACGGATCAATCGTCCTGTCCCCTTAGCAGAAAAACAGCCCCAAAGCATGATGTTTCCACCCCCATGCTTCACAGTAGGTGTGGTGTTCTTGGGATGCAACTCAGTATTCTTCTTCCTCCAAACACGACGAGTTGAGTTTATACCAAAAAGTTCTATCTGACCAGTTTCATCTGACCACATGACATTCTCCCAATCCTCTGCTGTATCATCCATGTATCCATTTTGGTATAAACCCAACTCGTCGTGTTTGGAAGAATGTATATATATATATATATATATATAAATAAATGGGTTGTACTTGTATAGCGCTTTTCTACCTTCAAGGTACTCAAAGCGCTTTGACACTACTTCCACATTTACCCATTCACACACTGATGGAGGGAGCTGCCATGCAAGGCGCCAACCAGCACTCATCAGGAGCAAGGGTGAAGTGTCTTGCTCAGGACACAACGGATGTTGTGTCCTGAGCATCAGGAGATTTTCTCCTGATGATTGAGGGAACCCCTCATGAAACAGTTCTGTAGAGATGAAGTAGCCTTGTGATTTTTCCCACACATACATATTGCGCTCTACCACGGTATCGAGCACTATTCTCTGGATATATATATATATATATATATATATATATATATATATATATATATATATATGTATATGTATATGTATATGTGTGTGTGTGTGTGTGTGTATATATATATGTATGTATATATGTGTGTGTGTATATATATACGTATATATCTGTATTTATATATTTTATTTTATATATACATGTTTATAAGAAAAATACTTGAATTTCAGTGTTCATTTGTTTACACACACATAACACTCATCTACTCGTTGTTGAGTTAAGGGTCAAATTCTCCATCCTTGTTCTATTCTCTGTCACTATTTTTCTAATCATGCTGAATACCCTCTCTGATGATGCATTGCTGTGTGGCACGCACAAAAAGTGCTTTCATCAAATGCACTAGAGTCTGGAATCTTCAATCTCTCCCTAGCATGGCCCAAAACCGGTCTGCGGCTTGGAACTTACAAGCGTATTTCTACATCTTACTCGTCGTCGGCGTCGCCATGGCTGTATCCTCCTCGTTCTTCTGCTTTGTCTCCTTTTTTGTGCGCAGTTGTGCACTGCACTCTCTAAAAGCCGTAGATGTTATTCTCAAATATGCATGTACAGTAGATGGCAGTATTGTCCTGTTTAAGAGTGTCACAACATTGCTGTTTACGGCAGACAAACTTCTTTTTTTTTTTTTTAAACTACACAACGCAGAATAAGACCTGATCTACACACATAAGACGTGCACAAAAAAGCATGCCATCTTCCTCCACGATGTTCAAACAGGAAAAGTCTCATCATCGGGGCCAGGTGTCCTTCGCTTTGAGAGGAAGTAGTCTAATAAATATACGACTTTGCGTTTGATACCACGTCTGGCTTTCATGTCAAAGCATCTGGGCAAAATAAAGTTGACTTTGAATCAGGGCGACAGTCTGGACCTTAATACCTTCCATCCCGGCAGACGGGCTGGATCGCCTTCATAGCACGAACAAAGGAGGAAGGAGGAAGTAGCACCTGGTTCCCAGGAGCCCCCGTTGAGGCCCTCGGATGGTAAATGCTGGACATGATGTAATGGAGTTCTTAAGGGCGTTTGTATGACGATTAGGAATGTTCGGAATACACTTGATTGAAGTTAACCATGAGTCAGATGTTGTCCTGTGTCTGTGTTTATTAGCATATTTTTTCTCAGAAAGGTTAGCATTCAAGGGACAACCGGTAGAAAAATGAATGGATGGATGGAAGTAAGCATTCTGGCATCACCACATTGAAAGTGTTAGTTGTAATACAAAACTAGGGATGCGCACCTTTTACATTTGAATTAATACGGAACCAATTCCTGGTACCTGGGGAAAGGTACTGGTCTTCAGCAGTACCAATTGGTACTTTTGTGTGTGTTGTAATGTGTTAAAAAATGTTCATTTTAATTCTCAGCTGTGCCATCCAGTTATCTTGTTTCCTACACTTCTTTGTCTCATTTGCAAGTACCGAACTGTATTGTTAAGTCGACTTTGAATGCAGTTGCAATTACAAGGCATTAGATGGCAGCAGTGTATTTACTATTTTGTATTATACTTAGTGCCAGAAAGTAGTCTTTGCCATTAAGTTGATCTTGCCATTTTTTTTAGTCCTACAAAGTGTTTAAACTGTAAGTACTGTATTTATTACACATCTCAAAGCTTTATTTTGAATTATATTTATTCCTCAGTTTTATTTATTTACACTTTTTCCTTCATTTAGGTATGTAAGACTGAACAATTAAACATAAAATTAACATTATAAAAAGTATTAAAAAACATTGTGTATTTTACATAAAAAATATATAGTGTTTTTTACACACATAAAATAGGTTAAGTGTCAATAGATTCACTCAATAAAGTAAATATGTTTACGTATATAGAAATTACACAACAACCACAGCAAACATTGCACACAATGAATGTGGCTCAACACAACTGAACCTAAAGTGTAGCGTTATCGGCTTCTACTGGTCAAATTTGGCGCTACATGTATTAAACCAGCTTTGATAGCCTAAGTTACTGAGATAAATGCCCTATGCTTGTATTGTTTTGTTTTAGCCAGAAAGTAGTCTTTGCCATTAAGTTGATCTTGTCATTTTATTTAGTCCTACAAAGTGTTTAAACTGTAAGTACTGTATTTATTACACATCTCAAAGCTTTATTTTAAATTATATTTATTCCTGAGTTTTATTTAATTACACTTTTTCTTTCATTTAGGTATGCAAGACTGAACAATTAAACATAAAATTAACATTATAAAAAGTATTAAAAAACATTGTGTATTTTACATAAAAAATATATAGTGTTTTTTACACACATAAAATAGGTTAAGTGTCAATAGATTCACTCAATAAAGTAAATATGTTTACGTATATAGAAATTACACAACAACCACAGCAAACATTGCACACAATGAATGTGGCTCAACACAACTGAACCTAAAGTGTAGCGTTATCGGCTTCTACTGGTCAAATTTGGCGCTACATGTATTAAACCAGCTTTGATAGCCTAAGTTACTGAGATAAATGCCCTATGCTTGCATTGTTTTGTTTTAGCCAGAAAGTAGTCTTTGCCATTAAGTTGATCTTGTCATTTTATTTAGTCCTACAAAGTGTTTAAACTGTAAGTACTGTATTTATTACACATCTCAAAGCTTTATTTTGAATTATATTTATTCCTGAGTTTTATTTAATTACACTTTTTCTTTCATTTAGGTATGCAAGACTGAACAATTAAACATAAAATTAACATTATAAAAAGTAAATGCCCTATGCTTGCATTGTTTTGTTTTAGCCAGAAAGTAGTCTTTGCCATTACATTGATCTTGCCATTTTATTTAGTCCTACAAAGTGTCTAAACTATATGTATTGTATTTATTAGACAGGTCAAAATCTCAAAGCCTTATTTAGAATTATATTTATTCCTCAGTTTTATTTTATTACACTTTTTACCTCATTTAGGTATGTATGTAAGACTGAATATAAAAGTATAAAATTAACATTATAAAAAGTATAACAACCATTGTGTATTTTAAATAAAGTATATTGTGTTTTTTACACACATAAAATAGGTTAAGTATCAATAGATTCACTCAATAAAGTAAGTATGTTTACGTATATAGAAATTACACAACAACCACAGCAAACATTGCACACAATGAATGTGGCTCAACACAACTAAACCTTAGGCGTAGAGTTATTGCCCACTAGTGGTCAAATTTAGCGCTGCATGTATTAAACAAGCTTTGATAGCCGGAGTTACTCAGAAAAATGCCCTATGCTTGCATTGTTTTGTCTTAGCCAGAAAGTAGTCTTTGCCATTAAGTTGATCTTGCCCTTTTATTTAGTCCTACAAAGTGTTTAAACTGTAAGTATTGTATTAAACAGCTCAAAATCTCAAAGCCTTATTTTGAATTCTATTTTTTCCTCAGTTTTATTTCATTACACTTTTTCTTTCATTTAGGTATGTAAGACTGAACAATTAAACATAAAATTAACATTATAAAAAGTATAAACATTGTGTATTTTACATAAAAAGTGTATAGTGTTTTTTACACACATAAAATAGGTTAAGTGTCAATAGATTCACACAGTAAAGTAAATATGTTTACGTGTATAGAAATTACACAACAACCACAGCAAACATTGCACACAATGAATGTGGCTCAACACAACTGAACCTAAAGTGCAGCGTTATCGGCTTCTACCGGTCAAATTTGGCGCTACATGTATTAAACCAGCTTTGATAGCCTGAGTTACTCAGATAAATGCCCTATGCTTGCATTGTTTTGTTTTAGCCAGAAAGTAGTTTTGCCATTATGTTGATCTTGCCATTTTATTTAGTCCTACAAAGTGTTTAAACTATATGTATTGTATTTATTAGACAGGTCAAAATCTCAAAGCCTTATTTAGAATTATATTTATTCCTCAGTTTTATTTTATTACACTTTTTACCTCATTTAGGTATGTATGTAAGACAGAACATAAAAGTATAAAATTAACATTATAAAAAGTATAAAAACCATTGTGTATTTTACATAAATAAAGTATATTGTGTTTTTTACACACATAAAATAGGTTAAGTGTCATTAGATTCACTCAATAAAGTAACTATGTTTACGTATATAGAAATGACACACCAACCACAGCAAACATTGCACACAATGAATGTGGCTCAACACAACTGAACCTAACGTGTAGCGTTATTGCCCTCTACTGGTCAAATTTAGCACTACATGTATTGCCGGATTTACTCAGAAAAATGCCATATGCTTGCATTGTTTTGTCTGAGCCAGAAAGTAGTCTTTGCCATTAAGTTGATCTTGCAATTTATATTTAGTCCTACAAAGTATTTAAACTGTAATTATTGTTTTTATTACACAGCTCAACATCTCAAAGCCTTATTTTGAATTATATTTATTCCTCAGTTTTATTGATTACACTTTTTCCTTCATTTAGGTTTGTAAGACTGAACATAAGAGTATAAAAACCATTTGTGTATTTTACATAAATAATGTCTATTGTGTTTTTTACATACATAAAAAAGGTTTAGTGTCAATAGATTCACACAAAATAAATATGTTTACGTATATAGAATTTACACAACAACCACAGCAAACATTGCACACAATGAATGTGGCTCAACACAACTGAACCTAAGGTGTAGCGTTATTGCCCTTTACTGGTCATATTCAGCGCTACATGTATAGCCAAATTTACTTAGAAAAATGCCCTATGGTTGCATTGTTTTGTCTTAGCCAGAAAGTAGTCTTTGCCATTAAGTTGATCTTGCCATTTTATTTAGTCCTACAAAATGTTTAAACTTTAAGTATTGTATTTATGACACAGCTCAAAATCTCAAAGCCTTATTTTGAATATATTTATTCTTCAGTTTTATTTCATTACACTTTTTCCTTCATTTTGGTTTGTAAGACTGAACATATAAACATAAAATTGACATTACAAAAGTATAAAGGCCATTGTGTATTTTACGTAAATAATGTCTATTGTGTTTTTTTACATACATAAAAAATGTTTAGTGTCATTAGATTCACATAATAAACTAAATATGTTTACATATATAGAAATGACACGACAACCACAGCAAACATTGCACACAAAGAATGTGGCTCAACACAACTGAACCTAAGGTGTAGCGTTATTGCCCTCTACTGGTCATATTCAGCGCTACATGTATAGCCGGATTTACTGAGAAAAATGCCCTATTCTTGCATTGTTTTGTCTTAGCCAGAAAGTAGTCTTTGCCATTAAGTTGATCTTTCCATTTTATTTAGTCCTACAAAGTGTTTAAGCTGTAAGTATTGTTTTTATTACACAGCTCAAAACCTCAAAGCCTCAAAACATTGCAACTTTTTTTTTTTTTTAAAAGACCTTGCAAATTCAGAAATTTTAGGCCGCAGCAATCATTACTGTCTTCGTTGGGGGTTTTGAGGCCCCAAAAATGGAGACAAAAATGAACACTGTGCAGAGTCAAGACGATAACTTTCTTTGATATTTCCATTTCAAACAAATATGTTGGGCACACATTGTTACATGCTGCTCCCATCACTGAGGAGAATGTATCGCTAACAACTTACACATGTCCCACTTTTGTCTTTGCGGTTTTCATTCTGCTATTAATCGAAGGTAATTTTTTCCCATTTCTTTGTGTGATGTAGAAGACAGGTTTAAAACGGAGTCTTTTTGCTTTGAAGCCATTGCACGACTCGTTAAAATTGTGCCAGTTTGATCCCTTTTTTTTTTTTCTCCGAAACGGTACATCTGGTACCCATTCCGGTCGGGACGAAAAGAAACGATGCACCGGATAAGTTTAACATAGAGCACATGACACCGAAAAAGCGGAGGAGTGGTAGCCTTGGCGTTTTTTATTTCGACTTCCTTTTCGCCTCTCTGAGGAGAAACCGATCCTTATTGAATCTTGAAGCGGAGTTTGAACAATCGTGTAAGGACGCCACTCTTAAATCCACTGCGGTTGGCATGAAGAGGGTGGTTAATTTGTGCATTAGACAGCATGTCGTCAAGACCTTCACAGATGACCCCCAAAACCGTCTTCCTTAGTGCATCCCATCCCTTAACAGGCAGCAGATTTCTGCCTCATTTTTGCTTTCCAGTGAAGTGAAGTGAATTATATTTATATAGCGCTTTTCTCTAGTGACTCAAAGCGCTTTACATAGTGAAACCCAATATCTAAGTTACATTTAAACCAGTGTGGGTGGCACTGGGAGCAGGTGGGTAAAGTGTCTTGCCCAAGGACACAACGGCAGTGACTAGGATGGCGGAAGCGGGAATCGAACCTGCAACCCTCAAGTTGCTGGCACGGCCACTCTACCAACCGAGCTATACCGCCTTTCTTTGTGTTGTAAAACTGAAATCTTTGCAATTTTGACTAGCGACAAGCAACCTTCCAGGAGTTGTTTGTGGTTTGACTATTTTAATGCATACATAATCTTATCGTGACTTATCAAACCTGCTTCTTTTGGCTTATTCGCTCCATTTTTACAGGTTCCAACATGCACAAGAAAAAGCAACAGTTTACAAAACATGGTTTTAATCCGTAATCAGAATCACAATCAGAAACACTTTAATAATCCCAGAGGGGAAATGAATTTAATATTAATTATATGAATTTAATATGAAATTTAATTTCATCCATCCATCCATCCATTTTCTACCGCTTATTCCCTTTTGGGGTCGCGGGGGGCGCTGGCGCCTATCTCAGCTACAATCGGGCGGAAGGCGGGGTACACCCTGGACAAGTCGCCACCTCATCGCAGGGCCAACACAGATAGACAGACAACATTCACACTCACATTCACACACTAGGGCCAATTTAGTGTTGCCAATCAACCTATCCTCAGGTGCATGTCTTTGGAAGTGGGAGGAAGCCGGAGTACCCGGAGGGAACCCACGCATTCACGGGGAGAACATGCAAACTCCACACAGAAAGATCCCAAGCATGGATTTGAACCCAGGACTGCAGGAACTTCGTATTGTGAGGCAGACGCACTAACCCCTCTGCAATTTAATTTAATATTTAATATTAATATATTTTTAGCACAATCTCATTCAAGATCAGACAAACATTACAGGGAGACAGAACAGGATCGCTGACGGGTCTGCCAACTTCCGGCGCCCCTCACAAAAAAGGTGAGAAACAGGTATACGCTGGGTGGGGTGAGGAAGAAAAAAAAAAAATCCGTCTTAGCCTGCGCCCCTGGAAATGGGAGTCCAGACTCATACCAAAGAAAAAAAAAACTCATAGCCATAGCACACATCAAAGAACCCCAAGGACATTTAAGAAATTAAAAGAGCAGAGCTGATGCAACCCACCATTTCTACACACAACCACAAAAGTAAAACAACAACAAAAAACATATACGCTGTGGTGGCCCCTGCGGTGTTCCACGCCATCGTCTCCTGGGCCGGAGGGAGCATGGCCAGAGACAGGAGCAGACCCAACAAAGCAACCAAGAGAGCCGACTCCACCCTCGGCCGCCCATTAACTCTTGGCCAGTGTCCAGTCCGCATGGATGAGCGAGGATACGTCCAAGGAGACCGAGGTGTCTGACATATATATACAGTGGGGCAAAAAAGTATTTAGTCAGCCACCGATTGTGCAAGTTCTCCCACTTAAAATGATGACAGAGGTCTGTAATTTTCATCATAGGTACACTTCAACTGTGAGAGACAGAATGTGAGAAAACAAATTCAGGAATTCACATTGTAGGAATTTTAAAGAATTTATTTGTAAATTATGGTGGAAAATAAGTATTTGGTCAACTATTCAAAGCTCTCACTGATGGAAGGAGGTTTTGGCTCAAAATCTCACGATACATGGCCCCATTCATTCTTTCCTTAACACGGATCAATCGTCCTGTCCCCTTAGCAGAAAAACAGCCCCAAAGCATGATGTTTCCACCCCCATGCTTTACATTAGTTATGGTGTTCTTGGGATGCAACTCAGTATTCTTCTTCCTCCAAACACGACGAGTTGAGTTTATACCAAAATGGATACATGGATGATACAGCAGAGGATTGGGAGAATGTCATGTGGTCAGATGGAACTAGTCAGATAGAACTTTTTGGTATGAACTCAACTCGTCGTGTTTGGAGAAGAATATGGAGTTGCATCCCAAGAACACCATACCTACTGTGAAGCATGGGGCTGAAAACATCATGCTTTGGGGCTGTTTTTCTGCTAAGGGGACAGGACGATTGATCCGGGGTAAGGAAAGAATGAATGGGGCCATGTATCGTGAGATTTTGAGCCAAAACCTCCTTCAATCAGTGAGAGCTTTGAATGGTTGACCAAATACTTATTTTCCACCATAATTTACAAATAAATTCTTTAAAATTTCTACAATGTGAATTCCTGGATTTTATTTTCACATTCTGTCTCTCACAGTTGAAGTGTACCTATGATGAAAATTACAGACCTCTGTCATCATTTTAAGTGGGAGAACTTGCACAATCGGTGGCTGACTAAATACTTGTTTGCCCCACTGTAGCTTCTGTGTTTTTTTCTGACCTAACGTATATTCCACTGTATAACGGATAAACCACAGAAAACTCATATATATATATATATATATATATATATAGTATATATATATATATATATATAGTATATATTCCGAACACGATGATGCATGATGTTACGTTATCGATGAGAAATCGCTTTTTTAGACAGGATGACCTGCCTGAGCAGCTAGGAGATATCAAGAGTAATAAGCAGTAGAGAACGGATTAGATGTGACAGATTTTTGAAAAATTAAGTGCAAAAAATATATATATTTTCTTTTTTTTTTTTTTTTTTTTTTTTTTACTTGGGACTTCCCGCTGGCCAGATTTTGGACGCTGGTGGGCTGGATCCAGTAGTTTGGGGACCCCTGAATTAGACCCTCCATATACCGTACATACAAACATAACATTTCACCATGCTTATGAAGACCTTTTACTGCAGAATACATCACACCTGTGACCTATTTCTTCATAAACCTGCATTTCTTTTAGTCAACTAAGACCAATTACTTTGCCTAATTGTTTACTGTTAAGTGTCTGCATGAAACTATCAATATTAGCATTACAAGTTTGAATCTTTGCACTTCCTGTATGTGAAAGGCCAAAGGCCAAAGGCATTCTTCAACATCCACGACGCTCACAAACAATTAGGCCCTCGCCGCCGACGCTTTGGCCCCGGGGCCTCCACGAACGTGCCTTTCTGCCGTTTTCCTAGACTAGTCGGAGCGAGCAAGGGAGCTTGTGAACAAAGCGGCCGCCAAACACGCAAGGACACGGGAGAGAGTTTCCAGATCTGTCACTCCGCGGCGTTCTCCCAGACGGCGTAATGCACATAAATGGAGGATTAGCGGTCAACCTTGGGAGCACATGTGCACATGAAGGAAGTGATGAAGAAGTAGGGGCCCCCCCACCCGCCCCCATTAACTGCGAAGAGCAGCTGCGAACTCGTCGGCGGCGTTGCTGCGCTTTGATCTCCCGTATTCAGGTGTGACAGCACTTTGACAGACGGCGAAGGCAAAGAAGAGACCATATGGTTGCGGCCAGAGCGTGAGAAAGGGCACCTGCTACGGAGACGGGAGCAACTCAACAAAGAAGTTGTGATGTCGTTTTTAAAAGTCCATGGTTGCTGCTCAAACTCCCTTTTTGGGGTTGTTTGAAACCACCGGGAGGGTCCAGGTGGGTGAAGTTGACCTGATAACAGCCAGTTTCAGATATTGAACCTGCTCAAAGTTCATGGTTCAGATTCCTCATCTTAACTTTTCTTTTCCATGCGGTTGCAAACTGAACAAAGTACATGAATGACTAAAAACTACTGTAGTGTATATCCCAAAAAATTTAATCCACACACACAAGTATCTAGACTAATATAATTTGCACTCATGAATACATGTGGTACAGGTTTCAAAAGTCTGCACCTTAACTTTTTTTAGAGTTCTTGTCTGTTCTATCGAATTTTTATTATGATATATAATACCGTTTAAAAAATGCTGTACAAAGGAGATCTTATAAATACATGAACATAAATACAATACACCTAAGAAAAGAATATGTACTTTCTAATATCATACAAATGTGAACAAATATACATTTTTTTTTTGGATCAATTAGAAATCTACATTAATCAGAAATATATTATGTAGAACAGGGGTCCCCAGATTTTTTGACTCGGGGGCCCCATTGGGTTAAAAAAAAATTGGCTGGAGTTCCGGGCCGTGTGTGTGTGTGTGTGTGTGTGTGTATATATATATATATACATATATATATATATATATATATATATATATATATATATATATATATATATATATATATATATATATATACATATATATATATATCCATCCATCCATCCATCATCTTCCGCTTATCCGAGGTCGGGTCGCGGGGGCAGCAGCCTAAGCAGGGAAGCCCAGACTTCCCTATCTCCAGCCACTTCGTCTAGCTCTTCCCGGGGGATCCCGAGGCGTTCCCAGGCCAGCCGGGAGACATAGTCTTCCCAACGTGTCCTGGGTCTTCCCCGTGGCCTCCTACCAGCTGGACGTGCCCTAAACACATCCCTAGGGAGGCGTTCGGGTGGCATCCTGACCAGATGCCCGAACCACCTCATCTGGCTCCTCTCGATGTGGAGGAGCAGCGGCTTTACGTTGAGTTCCTCCCGGATGGCAGAGCTTCTCACCCTATCTCTAAGGGAGAGCCCCGCCACCCGGCGGAGGAAACTCATTTCGGCCGCTTGTACCCGTGATCTTATCCTTTCGGTCATGACCCAAAGCTCATGACCATAGGTGAGGATGGGAACGTAGATCGACCGGTAAATTGAGAGCTTTGCCTTCCGGCTCAGCTCCTTCTTCACCACAACGGATCGATACAACGTCCGCATTACTGAAGACGCCGCACCGATCCGCCTGTCGATCTCACGATCCACTCTTCCCCCACTCGTGAACAAGACTCCTAGGTACTTGAACTCCTCCACTTGGGGATATGTATGTGTGTGTGTGTGTACGGCTTGACGTTTGATACCCCATATGTATGTATGTATGTATGTATGTATGTATGTATGTATGTATGTATATATATATGTGTATGTATGTATATATATATATATACATATACATATATGTATATATACATGTATATTAATGTATATATATATAAATACATATGTGTATATGCATGTGTGTATATATGTATGTGTTACTTATATTTATATACACATTTATGCATATATATACACATATTTGTGTATATATAATATATATATATACACATATATACATATGTATGTGTATATATGTATGTACATACACATACATATGTATGTATATATATATATATATACACATGTGTATGTATGTATGTATATATGTATATATATATATATATATATATACATATATATATATATATATATATATATATATATATATATATAATCAGTACCTTCACGCCATGTCTGGTGGGAAAACAAACCACACTATAGTCCAAGTCATGACATCTATCCCTCTATCTATCTATCTATCTATCTATCTATCTATCTATCCATAATCATAACCATGCTTACAAGTCCTGGTTTTTACGGTCTCAAGACAAATTTACAAAGAAGTCTGACGCCAATGACTATTTCTGACTGCTTTAATACTAACAACTAAGAAAGATACCATGCCAGAATCTCAAAAAATTCCCCAAAAGTCTATCAGTGCACGGCTCAGCGTGGCTTTCTTACAGGTTAGCACTATAAAGGACGATTACCCTCCAATTAAAGCGGCGTGCTCTGTAGCGACTGTCATTGGCTTGACCCCCTTCATACAGCCAAGCTCCAAAGGAGCCTAATAGGCTGCGCTCGCAAAAAAACACGGCGCGATCATCGTCATCTCAGCAAGTTCATCTAGCGAGTCGTCTCCGATAAATCAGGCGAGCCGGGCAGGATTTATGAAAATAGCCGAGTGAACCCGAAGGTCGCGGGTGGTTGGCTTTCGTACTTGACTGTAAATCCTCTAATTGTTTTTCATTGCGTCCTAAGAGTGAGGCCACAAAAAGACTAGCTTGCATATCTGCTTGCGTTAAAAAAGCCGGACACACCTATGTTTACAGAAAATCGTTTGGCCCAGTAAACCTCGTCCGCGGAGCAAAAAAAAAAAAAAGATGCCGCTCAATGAGTTTTGTCAAGTTCGCAGTCAGCTAATGAAGAGTTTGAAAGTGTCATCCTGACTGTTCTTTGGTTCCAAGTGCAAGGGCGGGACTGGAGGCTGAGGTTTTATTTTTTATTTGTTTGTTTGTCTGCAGCTGTAAATCTTGGGAGCAGAGATGGGAGTGTGCACGCCACCGCTGTGACCTATCTAACCTCGTCAGTGTCCCTCTTCATGCGGACGGGAGCGGCTCCCTCTCTTACCAGGAAAAAAAAAAAAAGAAAAGTATTTTCGCAAAAAGGTCACCGTCTGTGGAGTTTTCATTAACAGCTCTCCGTCGTCCGAGAGGAACTATTTAGGGGCCGTCAGCAAATGTCGCGGCCTGGTGGCTTATAAATGTGTTTATGTTGCCTGTTTAGTAGCACCCTTTTTATGCCCCACTGGAGCAGGGATGCTGCGTCGTCACTTGCTAGAAGACAAAGACTTGAAATGATGCTTGACTTTCGCCTCCTGAGGTACAACTGTGCTGACGGCAACGCATGAGGACAAACAATTACTCAACTTTGCAACAATGGCTTGCCTTTAAAGGCCTACTGAAATGAGATTTTCTTATTTAAACGGGGATAGCAGGTCCATTCTATGTGTCATACTTCATCATTTCGCGATATTGCCATATTTTTGCTGAAAGGATCAATCAATCAATGTTTATTTATATAGCTCTAAATCACAAATGTCTCAAAGGACTGCACAAACCGTTACAACTACAACATCCTCGGAAAAACCCACATAAGGGCAAGGAAAACTCACACCCAGTGGGCAGGGAGAATTCACACCCAGTGGGACGCCAGTGACAATGCTGACTATGAGAAACCTTGGAGAGAACCTCAAATGTGGGCAACCCCCCTAGGGGACCGAAAGCAATGGATGTTGAGCAGATCTAACATGATATCGTGAAAGTTCAATCCATACTGGCTCCAACACAGCCGCGAGAGTTCAGTTCAAAGCGGATCGAGAGTCCCGTCCACAGGAAACCATCCCAAGCGGAGGCGGATCAGCATCGTAGAGATGTCCCCACCCGATACACAGGCGAGCAGTCCATCCTGGGTCTCGACTCTGGACAGCCAGTACTTCATCCATGGTCATCGGACCGGACCCCCTCCACAAGGGAGGGGGGGACAGAGGAGAAAATGAAAAGAAACGGCAGATCAACTGGTCTAAAAAGGAGGTCTATTTAAAGGCTAGAGTATACAAATGCGTTTTAAGGTGAGACTTAAATGCTTCTACTGAGGTAGCATCTCGAACTGTTACCGGGAGGGCATTCCAGAGTACTGGAGCCCGAACGGAAAACGCTCTATAGCCCGCAGACTTTTTTGGGGCTTTAGGAATCACTAATAAGCCGGAGTCTTATTAGTGATGAAAGCCATCAATCTGTCAATCCTTTCAGTGTCTTAGTAGAGAACATCGACGATAAAGTTCGCAACTTTTGGTCGCTAATAAAAAAGCCCTGCCTTTATGTGTGAAGTCACATACTTCACACATATTCACATTGTTTATAATGTGAGCCACCAGCAGTAGGAGCAATTCGGACCGAGAAAGCGATAGTTTCCCCATTAATTTGAGCGAGGATGAAAGATTCGTCAATTAGGATATTGATAGTGAAAGACTGGAACATTTTTTTTTATAAAGAAAACCGACGGCTCCGGGCGGCGGAAGTGTGAGCGTTTTTAGATGTAATTAGACACATTTACTAGGCTAATTCTGGACGACCCCTTATCTACTTATTGTTTTAATAGTGTTTTAGTGAGATTGTAAAGATTTTAAAAACATACACACAGTGTCTCAGAGAGAAGCCAAGGAGCCAAGCTCACAGCTGCCTTTTTGACAGCTGCAGCAGGATGACGAATAATCCGATGATGTCTCCGGTAAGATATATATCACAATTTTCCCATCCAAAAACATGCTGGTTGACGTAGAGAAAACATGTTCGCTTGACCGCTCTGTGTTAAAGCTTCACAAGAAACAAAGAAACACCAGCTGTGTTTCGGTGCTAAAGACAGCTGCAATCCACCGCTTTCCACCAACAGCGTTGTTCTCTATAGTCTCCATTATTAAATGAACAAATTGCAAAAGATTCAGCAACACAGATGTCCAAAATACTGTGTGATTATGCGATTAAATCGGACGACTTTTAGCCGTTAGTGGTGCTGGGATAAAGTGTCCTCTACAACCAATAACGTCACAAGCACGCGTCATCATTCCGTGACGTTTTCAACAGGACACTTCGCGGGAAATTTAAAATTGCAACTTAGTAAACTAAACCGGCCGTATTGGCATGTGTTGCAATGTTAATATTTCATCATTGATATATAAACTATCAGACTGTGTGGTCGGTAGTAGTGGGTTTCACTAGGCCTTTTTAAGTGCACCTCCATCCATTTCCTACCGCTTATTCCCTTTTGGGGTCGCTGGCGCCTATCTCAGCTGCAATCGGGCGGAAGGCGGGGTACATCCTGGACAAGTCGCCACCTCATCGCAGGGCCAACACAGATAGACAGACAACATTCACACTCACATTCACACACTAGGGCCAATTTAGTGTTGCCAATCAACCTATCCCCAGGTGCATGTCTTTGGAGGTGGGAGGAAGCCGGAGTACCCGGAGGGAACCCACGCAGTCACAGGGAGAACATGCAAACTCCACACAGAAAGATCCCGAGCCTGGATTTGAACCCAGGACTGTAGGACCTTCGTATTGTGAGGCAGACGCACTAACCCCTCTGCCACCGTGAAGCCTTAAGTGCACCTTATAGTCTAAAAATATGGTAACACTGTATTACATTGTTATTTTTTTTGTTTGTCTGTTTGGTTTTTGTGGTCAAAATGTCCTATTTTCCCCTCATATTCCCTTATTTTCCAAAAACTTTCTCAAATTTGGCAGGTATTAAGTTAAAGTTAAAGTAGTCACCAACACACTAGGAGCGTTGAAATCCCCCCCTGCAATTGATACCATCCCCTCGTTCCACCCCCTGCGAGGCGAGGGGAGCAGTGAGCAGCGGCGGTGGCCGTATGATGTTGGCACCAAAAGATGTCGGCGTAGCCTCCACGTTAGATAGGGGGGATGCACAGAAAAGGGTCACACTTTTAAAAAAAAAATGTGCACTTCTTCATGGACTGACAAACAACCAATCCCGCCTCTTAACCCACTTCCTTTGTACACTCGCAGATTTTCCAAAGCCATGCGTGTAACGCACGTCGCGAGCCAAAACCGTGCTGTCATTGAAAATTAACCAGATTGACAGCAGCATAGGAGGAGGCAGGCGTGTAAACAAGTTGCAAAACCGGCGTCGGCGGTCATTACAATGGCGATCAAAGGCTGGGCTGCTGGATGGCGGCCATGCTCGCAGTCCAGCCGTTGGCGAGCCACCATGGAGGAGCTTGATAACGCCCCGCTCGTTTGAATGGAGCCTTTTCTTGGAACAAAGCGTCCGCATGCCACCTTATTCATGAGGCGGACATTCCCCGTGGTTGCTGTCATACTACTGTGGTGGAGTTCAGAACCGGGCCTGTGAAGTATCACAGCTAGAATACGTGATGTATACCCGACCAGACCACACCGATAATTGGGTATAGAAATAAAATAACAACGTGTAATTAGCCTTGTCCCGATACCAAAATGATTTAGATCCTTTTCGGTACTTTTCTAAATAAAGGGGACCACAAAAAATTGCATTATTGGCTTTATTTTAATAACAACACTAAGGGCAGGGGTGCCCACACTTTTTCTGCAGGCGAGCTACTTTTCAATTGACCAACTCGAGGGGATCTACCTCATTTATATATATCATTTATATTTATTTATTTATGAAAGAGACATTTTTGTAAACAAGTTAAATGTGTTTAATGATAATACAAGCATGTGTAACACATATAGATGTCTTTCTTTCACAAATATAAGTTGGTGTATTACCTGATTCTGATGACTTGCATTGATTGGAATCAGACAGTAATGATGATAACGCCCACATTTTCAAATGGAGGAGAAAAAAAGTTGTTTTCTGTACAATACCACATGAAAGTGGTTGGTTTTTGGCATCTAATTCATCCAGCTTCCATACACTTTACAAGAAAAACATTGGCGGCAAATTCCGTAGCTTGCTTGATTGACATTCACGGCACCCGAGGGTCTTGTGAGATGACGCTGGCTGCTGCCAGTTCATTATTAGGAAAAAATGACAGAGAGGAAGGCGAGAAACCCTTTTTATTTCAACAGACTTTCGCGCCGTCCCTTCCGTCAAAACTCTAAAGGCCGACTGCACATTTCCTATCTTCACAATAAAAGCCCTGCTTCATGCTGCCTGCGCTAACAAAATAAGAGTCTCGGAAAGCTGGCGTGCACAAATGATGTGCACGCCAGCTTTCTGAGGGATCGCTTGTGCACGCCAGTTTTCCGAGACTCTATTTAGTTAGCGCAGGCAGCATGAAGCAGGGCTTTTATTGTGAAGATAGGAAACGTGCAGTCGGCCTTTAGAGCTTTGACGGAAGGTACGGCGCGAGAGTCTGTTGAAATAAAAAGTGTTTCTCGCCTTCCTCTCGGTCATATTTTAATAATAATGATCTTGCAGCAGCCAGCGTCATCTCACAAGACCCTCCGGTACCGTGAATGTCATTTAAGTGACGTCTTGGTGAAGATTGATGATCACTAATTTTTAGGTCTATCCATCCATCCATCCATCATCTTCCGCTTATCCGAGGTCGGGTCGCGGGGGCAGCAGCCTAAGCAGGGAAGCCCAGACTTCCCTATCTCCAGCCACTTCGTCTAGCTCTTCCCGGGGGATCCCGAGGCGTTCCCAGGCCAGCCGGGAGACATAGTCTTCCCAACGTGTCCTGGGTCTTCCCCGTGGCCTCCTACCGGTTGGACGTGCCCTAAACACCTCCCTAGGGAGGCGTTCGGGTGGCATCCTGACCAGATGCCCGAACCACCTCATCTGGCTCCTCTCGATGTGGAGGAGCAGCGGCTTTACTTTGAGTTCCTCCCGGATGGCAGAGCTTCTCACCCTATCTCTAAGGGAGAGCCCCGCCACCCGGCGGAGGAAACTCATTTCGGCCGCTTGTACCCGTGATCTTATCCTTTCGGTCATGACCCAAAGCTCATGACCATAGGTGAGGATGGGAACGTAGATCGACCGGTAAATTGAGAGCTTTGCCTTCCGGCTCAGCTCCTTCTTCACCACAACGGATCGATACAACGTCCGCATTACTGAAGACGCCGCACCGATCCGCCTGTCGATCTCACGATCCACTCTTCCCCCACTCGTGAACAAGACTCCTAGGTACTTGAACTCCTCCACTTGGGGCAGGGTCTCCTCCCCAACCCGGAGATGGCACTCCACCCTTTTCCGGGCGAGAACCATGGACTCGGACTTGGAGGTGCTGATTCTCATTCGGTCTATTTTTTTTTAAAAGCCTGGCTCGAGATCGACTGACACACCCCCCGCGGTCGACTGGTAGCTCGCGATCGACGTAATGGGCACCGCTGACTAAGGGTGTATCAATCAATCAATCAATGTTTATTTATACAGCCCTAAATCACAAGTGCCTCAAAGGGCTGCAGAAACCACAACGACATCCTCGGTAGGGCCCACATAAGGGCAAGGAAAAACTCACCCCAGTGGGACGTCGACAATGATGACTATGAGAAACCTTGGAGAGGACCCGGCATATGAGGGCAACCCAGGGGACCGAAAGCAATGGATGTCGAGCAGGTCTAACATGATACTGTGAAAGTCCAATCCATAGTGGATCTAACGTAACCGTGAGAATGAAGTCCAAAGTGGATCCAATATAGCAGCAAGAGTCCCGTCCAAAGTGGATCCTGCAGGAAACCATCCCAAGCGGAGGCGGATCAGCAGCGCAGAGATGTCCCCAACCGATACACAGTCGAGCGGTCCATCCTGGGTCCCGACTCTGGACAGCCAGTACTTCATCCATGGCCACCGGACTGGACCCCCTCCACAAGAGAGGGGGGACATAGGAGAAAAAGAAAAGAAATCGCAGATCAACTGGTCTAAAAAGGGGGTCTATTTAAAGGCTAGAGTATACAAATAAGTTTTAAGATGTGACTTAAATACTTCAACTGAGGTAGCATCTCGAACTGTTCCAGAGTACTGGAGCCCGAATGGAAAACGCTCTATAGCCCGCAGACTTTTTTTCTGGGCTTTGGGAATCACTAATAAGCTAGAGTCCTTTGAATGCAGATTTCTCGCCGGGACATATGGTACAATACAATCGGCAAGATAGGCTGGAACTAGACCGTGTAGTATTTTATACGTACGCTTAAACATATGTTTCTTATTGCAATGTAGTCCTTAAATAAAATAGCGAACATACAAGTCTTGTTCACGAGTGAGGGCAGAGTGGATCGTGAGATCTACAGGCGGATTGATGCGGTGTCTTCAGTAATGCGGATGCTGTACCGATCTGTTGTGGTGAAGAAGGAGCTTAGCCGGAAAGCAAAACTCTCAATTTACCGGTCGATCTACGTTCACATCTGTCATGCCTATGGTTCATGTTTTGTTTTGGTCATGGTTGGTTTAGTTTTTTGGATATTTAGTTCTGTTTTGCATTTCATTGTTTGTCTTGTTACCATGCCAACTCATTAGTTTTCATCTGTCATGTCTGATCATGAGTTTGTATGGCCATACTACCCTGAGCATCCCAAATCTTGTTTGTTATCTAAGTTAAGCAGGGTCTTGCCTGGTTAGTACTTGGATGAGAGACTGCCTAGGAATATCAGGTGCTTTTTGACCTTTGGACTCTAAGTTCCTTTATTTTTTCACTCCATGTTTTGTCACCATGACGACCAATTAGTTCACCTGTCTTGTCTCACACCTGTTTGCACTTATCATGTTCATTATTTAAGCCACAGTTACCAGGTAGTCAGTCTGGCAACAACACCTCCTGCACCCATGATATCCATGCTGCTTCTCATTCCCTTGTCTCAGTCACAGTACGTTTTTGTTATTCATGCCATAGTGCAAGTGTTTTGTTTCATGTTTATAGGGCACATCCGACCGGCAGGAGGCCATGGGGAAGACCCAGGACACATTGGGTAGACTATGTGTTGGATTAATTGTAAATAAGTTATCTCATTTTATTCAAATATGATTGATTTGTGCATTGAGTAGACAAGTAGAAAGGAAACTTGGTGTTAGTTTGAACTTAAGTTGACCTACCCACTTAAACGAAGAATTTGCAGATGGCTCAGAGCAATGCAGGAAGTTGCTAATCTTTTTATTGCTATGTATTTGCCTGTGTTTAGTTCTCACCACAGGGGTTAGGTATCCAGCACAGCTGTAAATCCCCCTCCCTGAGTGCAGCTGTGTATGCGTGTTTGTACTGAAAAGGCTTCCCTAAATGAATTAAAAAGGCGAGGAGACTGGAGAAAGTTTCAGAGTAAATTAGGAGCCTGTAACTGACAACTTGCTCCAGTTTCTCTCCTCGTACGTGAAAAGCAATCACTGGTTTGTCTTCTATTCTCTGTTTTTGTGTCTTTATAATGTCTCATGGTATTTGACCCTGACACTATGTGTCCCGGCTGGCCTGGGAACACCTCGGAAAGAGCTGGACGAAGTAGCTGGGGAGAGGAAAGTCTGTGCTTCTCTGCTTAGGCTGCTGCCCCCGCGACCCAGAAGCTGGATGGATGGATGGATGGACTTAGCCCTACTACGCTACTGTATTTTAATGTTGGCCATTATGGTGGCACTTGGAGAGCCAAGTTGTTTCTGGCGTGGTACTTTGGGGCAGGGGGGAGTTTGAGGAGCACTGCTCTGGTATTCCTGCTCCTCGCTCATGTTGCCTAATAGCTAACAAGAGTATTTTAGGGTTTTAGTCCTATCAAGTGTTTTTTTCTAATGGCCAACATGTCTCATTTGACTGACAGGTCACTTTGCTGTAAATATATATGTGCACACATGCACCGTTCTCCCCCATGCTCCAAATAAGAGAAAGAGAAACCGTTTGGGCTCGCTTTCCGCACTGCAGGCCGCAACGTTTGTGTGTTGTCCAGTAATGACAATGTCAGGCACTCGAACGAGACCCAGAGGGCTTTCGGGCCGAAGAGACCGCAAAGTGACACGTGCATGCGAGCGACGGAGGCGGAGAGAAACTCTCATCATGACTCGGTTGCAACCGCCACCTCTGGCCTTCATAGCCAAGACGTGTTCAGTGACCAGGATAGCATAACCTCAAGTGGATGACATATTCACATGGCAGACGCTCAGAGAAAAGCTGTGTTTTCATACAAGGGTGTAACTGACGGTTCTTTCTCCTTTCTTTTTTTTTTTTTTCCGCCACAGTTTTGCTGAGTCTTTGTCATGAAAAAACAAAGCCACATGTCTGATGTTCGCGTTGGATTTATAAACCGACGTGATCCTCTAAACTAGGGATGTCAAACCTACGGCCCGGGGCCCGGATCAGACCCGCGAACTGGTTTTATCTGGACCGTGGGAGGAGTTTGCTGAGATAATAATGAGACACAAAATTGGAATGAAAGAAACTGCTGTTCTAAATGTGTCCACTAGATGTCGCAGTAGCAATTATTTGTATACTTATAGATCAGGGGTTGGAAACCCGCGGCTCTTTGGCCACTCTGATGTGGCTCAGCTGCATAATCGCCAACCCCCCCCGATTAATTCGGGGGGTTTCCAGATTTTGGTGCCTCTCCCAGACATCACCCGGGGCTAACATTCTCCGATTTTCACTCGGACTACAATATTGAGGGCGTGCCGGGATGGCTTTACTTTTATCGTCCTCTAAAACATGTCATCGCGCCCGCCTTTACACCATGCTATCTGCGTGCCGTATGCATTTTGCTGCTTCTATCGTCACACGTAAGAGATTGCAAGGCATACTTGGTCAACAGCCATACAGGTTACACTGAAGGTTGTGATATAAACTACTGTAACACTCTTACTAATATGCGCCACACTGCGAACTCACACCAAACAAGAATGACAAACACATTTCGGGAGAACATCCGCACTGTAACACATTATAAACGCAACATAACAATTATCCAGAATCCCATGCATCCACGAGTCTTCTTGGCTATATTATACACCCCCTCAGCCCCAAACCCGCCCACCTCAACCGACGCACGGAGGGGCGGGGGCGAGGTTTGGTGCTAGTGGGGGTGTATAATATAGTCTGGAAGAGTCATGGATGCACGGGATTCTGGGTAATTGTTATGTTGCGTTTCTAATGTGTTACTGTGAGGATGTTCTCCCGAAATGTGTTTGTCATTCTTGTTTGGTGTGGGTTCACAGTGTGGCGCATATTAGTGAGAGTGTTAAAGTTGTTTGTATCACAACCGTCAGTGTAACCTGTATCACCCAGTATGCCTTGGAATCTCGTACATGTATATGCGGAAGCCACATACAACATGATACTGGACTGGCAAGCTGTTTGTACATGTTGTAGAAGGCTTCAAAGGCAATGGCTTCATAGCACACACTTATTATTGTTTCCTGGGTGACCACCAGCAGATATTCGCGAGAATGGTTGCGGCTCCAATTGTCTTCTTTATTTTGTGAAATGGGTCAGAATGGCTCTTTGAGTGGTAAAGGTTGCCGACTCCTGTTATAGATGATGCTACATATGTACAAAAAAATAAACCACATGATGTTAGTGAACCAGTCTTGGAAAATGAGCAAACTACATAAATAACATCCTGTAATTTGATTTTAATATATTTTTTTTATCTTGATAGATTGAAAATTACCACCAATTGTCATGTTTTGTGGTCGCGTTCTGTTTGTTTTTGGACTCATTGTGCACTCTTGTTTGTTTTTGTCACCATGACAACTTATTAGTTTTCACCTGCCATGTCACACACCTGATTCACTTGGAGTCATGCACCTGTCAATCACCACAGCACTATTTAAGCCTGCAGTTGCCAGGCAGTCAGCCTGGCGACATCACCCTCCAGACACCCTTGTTATCCATGCTGCTTTTTTCATACTCTTTTCTTGTTCCAAGTAAGTTTTCTAAATTCATGCCATAGTTTTGCCTTAGTGCAAGTTTTTGTTTTCATAGCCAAGTTTTGTACCTCCGCTGTGAGCGCCTTTTGTTTGTTACTTTTTGAGTGATTAATTTAAAAGATGTCAGTACCTTCACGCCATGTCCGGTCCAGTCGATTTGCACCGCGGGAAAACAAACTTCACCATAGTCCAAGTCATGACACCAATGAGTTGACTGATGAGCAATTATTACATTTATTCAGAAAATATAAATAACGACATGTAAGTGTAAAAAACAAAACAAAAAAAACGTAGTTTTCAAACAAAGAAAACAATTTTATGTTGTTTTATTTTTAAGTTATCGTGCCGTGTTTTCACCAGCCCGGCCCACTTGAGAGTAGATTTTTGTCCATGTGAGCCCCCGATCTAAAATGAGTTTGACACACCCGCTTTAATGGTCACTAATTATCCCAGCACATATGGAGCATCACGGTGAGGCTTAATTAAAACAATACACAATGTATTCTTTATATCTCACAGAAGTATACATGTGCTTGTTAAAGTAAATGATAATAAATGATAAATGGGTTGTACTTGTATAGCGCTTTTCTACCTTCAAGGTACTCAAAGCGCTTTGACACTACTTCCACATTTACCCATTCACACACACATTCACACACTGATGGAGGGAGCTGCCATGCAAAGCGCTAACCAGCACCCATCAGGAGCAAGGGTGAAGTGTCTTGCTCAGGACACAACGGACGTGACGAGGTTGGTTCTAGGTGGGATTTGAACCAGTGACCCTCGGGTTGCGCACGGCCACTCTCCCACTGCGCCAGTACCAATGATTGTCACACACACACTCGGTGTGGCGAAATTATTCCCTACATTTGACTCATACTCTTGTTCCACCCCCTGGGAAGTGAGGAGAGCAGTGGGCAGCAGCAGTGACCGCGCCCGGGAATCATTTTTGCTGACTTAACCCCCAATTCCAACACTTGATGCTGAGTGCCAAGCAGAGAGGTAATGGGTCCCATTTTTATAGTCTTTGGTATGACTCGGCCGGGGTTTGAACTCACAACCTACACATCTCAGGGCGGACACTCTAAACACTAGGCCACTGAGTAGGTATTATCGTCAAACTAAGTCAGCAATTGTGATATTTAATGGTTGACATAATGTTCTATTGTTCATCATACTATAAACGTGTCAATCTGAGGAAGAGACCTCAAACATAACCGAGTAAAATTATGAAGAAAAAAAGATGATCTCTGACAAACAAAAAGGTGAACAGAACACAGACTAGCTGTGGGGCGACGGAGGCAAGGAAAACCCACCTTCCAGGAAGAAACCTCAAACTGAACCTGCGGTGTGGGAAGATGGAGGCGAGGAAAAACTTTCTCTAAGGAAAAGGGCTCAAACAGGACTGAGGCTCCCGTGCGTGGTTATAGAGTCAAATAAAAACTACCTTAAAAGGTAGGAACCTCAAACAGAAAAGCTGCCCTAAAGGAAGAAACCACAAACAAAACCCAGGTGTGGGCAATGGATGCAGGCAAAAGTTTTTTGAGGACAAAAGACTGAAACAGGACTGAGACGTAGTGTGGGGCGACAGAGGCAAGGAAAAACCCCTTGAAGGAAGAAACTTTAAAAAGAAAGCACACTTGGTGTGGGGTGACGGAGGCAAGGAAAAACACCTTTAAGGGCGTAAGGGCGAAACCTCTAACATAATCTTTACTCAGTGTGAGGCGACGGAGGCAAGGAAAATGTAATAATCACTTATTCGTCTGTTGTTTGGTTACTTTACATTAGTTTTGGATGATACCACAAATGTAGGTATCAATGCGATACCAAGTAGCAACAGGATCATACATTGGTCATATTCAAAGTCCTCAAGTGTCCAGGGATATATTTCCTGAGTTTATAAACAGAATATATATTTTTTTTTAAACGAAAGAAGATGTCGTGATGCCAAAAAATATCGACGTAATCGTAGTAGTATCGACTAGACACACTACTGTACTTGGTATCATTACAGGGGATGTCAGGTGTAGATCCACCAATGGCATTTGTTTACATTTTGATGCCAGTGAGCTACGGTGTGTAGTGAAACATATGGTGGTGGGTCGGTACTTTCCAGAGGCAGTATAGTACCGAATATGATTCAATAGTATCGCGGTACCAGTGACGAGAGGTGAACTAAATACCAGGTGAGCCATAAATATTTTTTTTTCTTCTTTTTTTTTTTTTTTTTACTTAAATTCATATGTGCAGCTCAATTCATTGTTTATTAAGGTTGCATATTAGAGTTACAGGGGGGGGGGAAAGGAGTTATTCGCTTCCATAAAAACATTACCCATCCATCCATCCATCCATTTTCTACCGCTTATTCCTTTTGGGGTCGCGGGGGGCGCTCGTGCCTATCTCAGCTACAAATAAAAATGCCTTGTTTGTTATAAATACAGTTAAAAAAAAGAAAAGAAAAAATGCTGACTTCCGCTGGAGAGACCTGTGTCTGCTAGCTTGAGCGCCCCCACTTCTCCCAGTTTGGCGAGTCAGAGTACTGCTGAGGCATTGAACTGCAAGTTGACAATATATCGCCCCCTATCTTGAGGCAGAGGTACTTGCTGCCTCAAGACCTGCCTTTTCCACGTGGCAACAAGCATGCGCGTCCTCGCACGCACGCCCAATACACACTTTGTGTAGCCGTGGAGGCACCGCCTGTGTCTGCCTCACTTCTCGTCTACTGCGTTGTTTTAATCAGGAAACACAAAATTTCTGCGATTTTGACCATGAAAATTGACAAATAATACAGGAACCACACCAAAATCGCATAGAAAGCATAAACCAAAAGATAAAGATTAAAACATATTTTATTGTATCACTTTGTTTTGGAACATCTCCTGGTTAAGCCACCTGGTGGCAGGTGAGGCACTGCCTCACTTGCCTCCCCTGACAGCACGTCACTGTGCGGTACTATAGTAATACCGGAATACCGTACAACCTTAAGTTGGGGTGACAAAGGCAAGGGAAAAACTCCCTCTAAGGGCAATACCTCGAACAGATTTGAGATTCAGCATGGATCAACGCCAGCCCGGGAAGTCAAACTCCAAGAAAGAAACCTCAGGAGAACCAAGACTTGGACGAGGAAAAACTAAAGAAGACTGCTTAAACTGAGCTGACTGACCTTTTGATGATATAATCCTGATAATCCTAAAGTACCTTGATTTGGATCTCTAGCAAAGCATTTTAGGACACCTTCCGTGGCCTGCGCTACATATGTCCAAGTTCCAAGTTGTGATCCTGCTGACATAACAACAAACCCCACACAACCAAAAACATTAGTTCATGTAAAAATGCTGAGCAGATTTTCCCAATCTACAAAGTGCTAATAAATCCTTTTTTTTTTTTTACATTTGGATCCAGAACTCACATAAGGGAACGCATGTATGGTCCATTCCATCGTCATATCACCACTGTCAACATGTCAAAAAATACAAGCCTCCTCAGAACATTTTCCAGTTGTTGTCATATTTGTAGTCAAGAACAAAGTCTTTCTCTTTGCCATTAGGTATTACAGACTCGCTCGAGGGAGCCAAGAGTGACTTACAACATCGGTTGTTGATGAATTCATTGTTAACGCCTGACTCCACATCATTAATAAATGCATACAGTCGTGATCAAAAGATGACATACACTTGTAAAGAACATAATGTCATGGCTGTCTTGAGTTTCCAATAATTTTCTACAACTCATTTTTTTGTGATTGAGTGATTGGAGCACATACTGGTTGGTCACAAAAAACAGTCATGAAGTTTGGTTCTTTTATGAATTTATTATGGGTCTACTAGTTAAGAATTGATCAAGACGTGACCGCAGGATGCAGACATGGGAGGCAAGGTTGAATTACGAAAAGTGAAAAAATGTAATGTGTCCAAAAAGTGTAACAAAAGGCGATGGGGCAGAAGTGCACACCATGAATACAAAAACAGGTTCCTCAGTGGTCGGCAAGGAAAAAGGCCAGGGCACACTGAGCACAGCATAAAGTCCAACACAGAATCCTGGTTGCCTCAGGAAGGCTACGGAACAAACACAAAGTGGTGAGGGACTACAGGAATAAGGAGAAACAACATACCAGGATTGACAAAGTGAAGCAGGCGCATGCACGTGGGAGGTTTAGGAGACAATAACTGGCAAGACCAAGCTCTCAGTGACGAGCTTAAATACTCCAAGATGAAATTGGTTGCAGGTGTGCCTTAGTGTCGCTGGGGACAGACATCACAAGAAAAAGGAGTAAAATTATAAAACACGACACTAATGAAAATGTGACCAAATCTGCTGGGTCAAAAGTATACATACAGCAATGTTAATATTTGGTTACATGTCCCTTGGCAAGTTTCACTGCAATAAGGCGCTTTTGGTAGCCATCCACAAGCTTCTGGCAAGATTCTGGTTGAATTTTTGACCACCCCTCTTGACAAAATTGGTGCATTTCAGCTAAATGTGTTGGTTTTCTGACATGGACTTGTTTCTTCAGCATTGTCCACACGTTTGAGTCAGGACTTTGGGCAAAAAACCTGCATTCTTGTCACAACATGGTTTTGGCTTACTGCGGGGTCGTTCATGCAGGAAAGCAAACGGACGACTCCGGACAGGACTTGCAGGTAGGAACATGATTTAATTTTAAGAAACACTCAACGAGGTCCAAAACAGAAAACAACCCGAAAGCAAGCGTGCCTATTGCACGCGGAAGCTAAGGCAAAAACTTAGGGCAGGACACATAAAACTATAGACATGAGACCTCACTAAACTGTGTCTTGAAACAAATAACATTAACTATGGCATGGAACAAACCTGGAACTGTGGCATGAAACCAACAATGACGCCAGGCCAACTGACTCGCAAAGGCAGGCTTAAATAATGTCTCATAATTAGAGCCGGGTGAGCGTCCCGAACACAAGAGGCAGGTGAAACTAACACACAACCATGGCAACCAAAACAAACAAAGAGTGCACAAAAAACAGGAACTATTGAAGTCCAAAACTAACTGAACATATCAAAACATGATCCGGACCACGGATTGTGACAACTCTAGGCTGATTTAGCCATTCCTTTACCACTGTTGACATGTTTTGGGGGTCATTGTCTTGTTGGAACACAGGACAAAATGCTACATTTTTGTTTCATCTGACCACAGAACTTTCCTCCGGATGGTCTTATCTTAGCCCATGTGATGTCAGATGAAACAAAAATTGAGCTGTTGGGCCACAATACCCAGCAAAATGTTTGGAGGAGAAAAGGTGAGGCCTTTAATCCCAGGAACACCATGCCCACCGTCAAGCATGGTGGTGGTGGTATTATACTCTGGGCCTGTTTTGCTGCCAATGGAACCAGTGCTTTAAATGGGACAATGAAAGAGGAGGATTACTTCCAAATGTTTCAGGACGACCTAAAATTATCAGCCCGGATGTTGGGTCTTGGGCGCAGCTGGGTGTTCCAACCGGACAATGAACCCAAACACAGGTCAAAAGTGGTAAAGGAATGGCTAATTCAGGCTAGAATTAAGCTTTTAGAATGGCCTTCCCAAAGTCCTGTCTTACATGTGTAGACAAAGCTGAAGAAACAAGTTCATGTCAGAAAACCAACAAAGTTAGCTGAGCTGCACCAATTTTTTCAAGAAAGGTGGTCAAAAAGAAGCCAGAAGCTTGTGGGTGGCTACCAAAAGCGCCTTATTGCAGTGAAACTTGCCAAAGGACATGTAACCAAATATTAACATTGCTGTATGTATACTTTTGACCCAGCAGATTTGTTCACATTTTCAGTAGACCCATAATAAGTTCATAAAATAACCAAACTTCATGAATGTTTTTTGTGACCACCAAGTATGTGCTCCAATCACTCTATCACAAAAATATAAGTTTGTTTAGTCTTTATTTGAAGGGACAAATGCACAGAAACATTAAGCTCAAAGACAGATATGTTCTCTACCAGATTATAGTTAAATAGCTAATTTCCATCTGCAGTCCCTGGCTACCTAAATTAAAGGGATACAAAAATCATGCAATAAAATGATGACAATAAAATCATATCATATCATGTAATCAAATTAAGAAAAGTCATAAAATGCCCTTTCATGGACACATTATTAATATACAATACAACCACATCTAATTTACATCATCACACAAAGACAGTACATGCTCTTGTCCTCATTTGTAAAAACAACCATGATTTTAACAGACACACCTGACAATTTATAACAAACTGCCGTCATGGATAAATATAATACACATCCGTCAAACATACTGCCCACCTTAGTGAATGTGTGAGCAGCTTCAATTGTTCCAAAGCCACTTTTTAACTTCAATTGTAAATGAAGAGTAATCTGTTAAACTTTTCAATGTGAAGACTATGTGGCATAACGATGTTCTTCCAGGGATGCATCAAGCAAAAACACAGCTTGAAGTAAGAAATAAAGATTTAATAACTCAAAACAGGCTAGAAACAAAAACACTGCTGCTAAGCAGCAAATGGCAAACTAATGGGGCTAGCATGGAAACTAGGAATAAGATCAGATAAACTAAACTTGGCACAAGGACACAACAAAAGGAAAACAAACCATTAGCATGAGAGCTATAATAAATGAAAAAACACAACGCGAGAGGTATCATGTATGGAAAGCAAGTCTTCGTCAGATGCCTGAAAGCAAATTAGGAAGCCAGGCAGAACAACGAAAAGGGGCGTACTTAAGTAAGGCAGTAATCAAAATAGAAACAGGTGTGCGTCGAAAGCAAGGGCAGGTGAAAATAATATGTAACCATGGTGACAGACTAAACAGGAACTAAGGAGTCAGACGGAGAGTGATACAAAAATGGAAACAAAAACAACAATATGTGAAGATCCGAGCAGCGGATCGCAACATTCAAGTTTCTTTGTGCGGCCGTTCCATTCCTTTATGGCTTCATATGAAAAGGCTGATTGTGCAAAATATGTTTTACATCTGGGTACGATATACAGCCCCCTGGTGGAGGCTCATGTGTTTCTAGTTGTCACAGCAGATGTAAACTGGACAAAGTGCTTAAGTGGCGCTGGTGCAGTGTTAATTACAATTCGATTCGATAAAAGTTGCAATACTCATTGGAAACTGAAGACAGCCATGACATGATGTTCTTTCACAAGTGTATGTAAACTTTTGATCATGACTGTACGTACAAACCCATGCACACCACTGAAATATGTCCCTATAAACCAAATGGGAAAGGGAGTAATCACTTTCCATGCATTCATGTTATTTGATTTATGACTAAAAAGATGATTTTTGGTGTGAGAAAAAAAGGATATTTACAAGATATAATTAATTCAATCGAGATAAATAAACCTCAGTGGTGATGCTAGTTGTCTTTGTGAGGACTTCCATCCATCCATCCATCCATTTTCTACCGCTTATTCCCTTTCGGGGTCGCGGGGGGCGCTGGCGCCTATCTCAGCTACAATCGGGCGGAAGGCGGGGTACACTCTGGACAAGTCGCCACCTCATCGCAGGGCCAACACAGATAGACAGACAACATTCACACTCACTTTCACACACTAGGGCCAATTTAGTGTTGCCAATCAACCTATCCCCAGGTGCATGTCTTTGGAAGTGGGAGGAAGCCGGAGTACCCGGAGGGAACCCACGCATTCACGGGGAGAACATGCAAACTCCACACAGAAAGATCCCGAGCCTGGATTTGAACCCAGGACTGCAGGACCTTCGTATTGTGAGGCAGACGCACTAACCCCTCTGCCACCGTGAAGACTTGCACATTAAAAAACGCTCGATATTAGTTCTGAAAGTTTTCTGCGAGGAAAGAAAAAAAAAAAAAAACACAAATCCACCGTGGCCAAGTGCCGATTTTACCTGTGTCAAAATGTTCGACGCGTCTTCAGAAGTCCTTCACAGGCGCGACTCCCGCCTGACGCCGCATTTTCAAAGACGTACACCGGCAGCTGTGATAGAACACGGGACGGTTGTGTAAGCGATGAAGCTTTTACAAAAGAGGCCCCCAGTGGTCCCTGGGGATTGTCCTCGTCTTGGCGGAGAGAGGTAACACGGAGGACAAACTGTACCGCGCATCTTTAATGTATATTTATAGAGCTTCACTCTGCATTTAAAAAGTTTAAAAACCCTATCTGAGGCTGATTAGGATCTTTGATCTGCCACTGAGTGTAATGCAAACAGATAATTATGTTTTGCTTTTTTTACGCCTATTGATATAGACAAAAGTTTTCCTTATGAACAGAAGAAGTGCTATCAAAGATAAGCCTGTTCCTACAAGGAGGCTTTGTGACTGCAATTTGTCACTGGGATATTTATATTCCTTTTCATCTTGCCACCGGCCCACAGACACAAGAAGATAGATATGAATTATCCTCTTCTGTTCTAATTGTTGAATTTACAGTAGCCCCTGTGAACATTCTTTTAATTCAAATCAGAGCAAAGCATTTTTGGTTGAAAAAAGAGATAAAGAAGTAAAATACAGCACTATGTCATCAGTTTCTGATTTATTAAATTGTATAACAGTGCAAAATATTGCTCATTTGTAGTGGTCTTTCTTGAACTACTTGGAAAAAAAGATATAAAAATAACTAAAAACTTGTTGAAAAATAAACAAATGATTCAATTATAAATAAAGATTTCTAGACACAGAAGTAATCATCAACTTAAAGTGCGCTCTTTGGGGATTGTAATAGAGATCCATCTGGATTCATGAACTTAATTCTAAACATTTCTTCACAAAAAAAGAAATCTTTAACATCAATATTTATGGAACATGTTCACAAAAAAATTGGCTGTCAACACTGAATATTGCATTGTTGTATTTTTTTCCCACAGTTTATGAACTTACATTCATATTTTGTTGAAGTATCATTCAATAAATATATCTACAAAGGATATTTGAATTGTTGCTATTTTTAGAATATTAAAAAAAAATCTCAAGTACCCCCAGGGGTACGTGTACCCCCATTTGAGAACCACTGCTTTACACCACTGCATCCGATGCTTTACATTTGTGCACTTAGTGATGTATGGCTTAGATCAGGGGTCTCAAACACGCGGCCCGTGGAGACATTATTTTGCGGCCCCCACCATAAAATGAAAGTTTAATGATTGTTTTGTATGAATGGCGCTTGACACCGTTGTGTACGGAGCTGAAGGAATCCACTAATCACGGTGTGGTATGTGGCTCTCGAGGGCCGAACACTGATGTCACTTGCGTGATCCAAGCAGAGAACAACCCCCCTCCCCTCCCGTTTGCTCCAGACAGAGACAATTTTTGTTATTTGGGTTTAAAATGGCTCTTTCAACGTTCTGGGTTGCCTACCCCTGCGTTAGTGGAAAAGCGGCAATTGGTAAATGGTAAATGGGTTGTATTTGTATAGCGCTTTTCTACACCATTTTAAGGAGCACAAAGCGCTTTGACAGTATTTCCACATTCGCCCATTCACACACACATTCACACACTGACGGTGGGAGCTGCCATGCAAGGCGCTCACAAGGACCCATCAGGAGCAAGGACACAATGGACGTGACTAGGATGGTAGAAGGTGGGGATTGAACCAGTAACCCCCAGATTGCTGGCACAGGCACTCTACCAACTTCGCCACGCCGTCCCCATTAGTGAAAGCGACAGAGACGTTGCCATGGAGACGAGAGTTTTCTAACGTGCCTGGCTGCAGTCGCACCGTGACACCTGTCCGTCAGTAATAACAGTCCCCGATAACCGGGACCAATTTAAACCGTTATTTGTTTTTCTTTTTTTGTTTAATTTGCATTGCCTCACATTTCTTAGTCCTCATTTTGTTCATTCATATTATGATTTTATTTAGTGTTGAAAATAAAAATAAAGACATTTAAAAATATTTTTTTAAGAAATCTTTTCTTGCGGCCCAGTCTCACCCAGACTCGGCATTTAGTGGTCCCCAGGTAAATTGAGTTTGAGACCCCTGGCTTAGATGCAGCTGATCGGCCATGGAAACACATCCCATGAAGCTCTCTGCCTACTGTACGTGGGCTAATTGGAAAGTCACATGAAGTTAGGAGCTCTGTAGCAACTGACTCTGCAGAATGTCTTTGCACTATGCGCTTCAGCATCCGCTGACCTCTCTGTGCGAGTCTACGTGGCCTACCACTTGGTGGCTGAGTTGCTGTTGTTCCCGAACTCTTCCATTTTCTTATTATAAAGCAGACAGTTGACTTTGGTATATTTAGGAGAGAGGGAATTGCACGACTGGATTTGTTGCACAAGTGGCATCCTAGGACAGTCCCACGCTGGAAATCATTGAGCTCCTTAGAGCGGCCCATTCTTTCACAAATGCTTGTAGAAACAGTCTCCATCCCTAAGGGCTTGATTTTATACACCTGTGGCCAGCGGTGGGTAGTAACACGCTACATTTACTCTGTCACATCTACTTGAGTAACTTTTCGAATAAATTGTACTTCTAAGAGTAGTTCTAATGCAACATACTTTTACTTTTACTTGAGTATATTTATAGAGAAGAAACGCTAATTTTACTCCGCTCTATTTATCTACACTCAGCTCGCTACTCGCCACTGATTTTTATCGATCTGTTAATGCACACTTTGTTTGTTTTATTTTGTCAGACAGACCTTCAAAGTAGCATCTATCACATGTCTGCGTTTCACCAATCAAATGCAGTCACTGGTGACGTTTGACTCTGTTTAACCAATCAAATGCAGTCACTGGTGACGTTTGACTCCGTTTCACCAATCAAATGCAGTCACTGGTGACGTTTGACTCCGTTTCACCAATCAAACAGAGCCAGGCGGTCAAATGATTAACTGCACTTTTTATTTTTATATACCTTTATTTATAAATTTTAACATTGAGTTGAGTTGAGTTGAGTTGAGTTGAATTTGAGTTTATTTCGAACATGCAAGCATACAACATGATACATCACAATTTCCTAGTTTCTCTTTTCAGCATGTTCGAAAAGGAGTAGGAAGAAGCAGAGCTTATTTAATCCTACCCATTTTCTTTTACATAACAGTTGCTAAAACTTTGGTTCACTTCCTGTTCTCAATGTATTCACAATATACTCCATAAGTAATCACAATAAAAATAAATAAATAAATAATTGGTGAAAAAAGTTTTAGTCCATACGATGAGATAAGTAAGATTATTTTGAGAATGAAAGAATGAATGGGTGAATAAATTCAGAATGTTTATCATGGTTCTTCTTTTTGTACTTTGTAAACACTTGAAGTTTGACATTTACAAACAGTTGAAAATAATAATCTTAGTAAGTACAAAAACAGTGTAAAACCGTACAAAACAGCGCCAAGGGGTTGTAAATTCAATGTAACTAAAATAGAATGCAAAAAAAATATATATATATAAAATAAACAAAGTTCAAAGCCATAGGCTCACTCAATCTCAGTAAATAACTTAAATTTGGAACACAGCATCATCGTTTTCACAGTTTTTTGGTTGTTAGAGGTAGAGTGTTTCAATGTAGAGTTATAAATCTTTTTTAAAGGCACAAAAAACAGGTCGGGTATTGAGAAACTTGCATTTCTGAATATAAAACTTAGCCAATAGTATAATGAGGTTGAAACCCAATTTATATTATTTAATATATATTATTGTTTTAGTTGCTTGAGAGATATTCCTGCCTCTAAATTTGTTCATTGCTATTTTTGTGCATTACTTGTTGCCGTCATCATTAAACAAACAGGTTACTCATCAGTTACTCAGTACTTGAGTAGTTTTTTCACAACATACTTTTTACTTTTACTCATGTAAATATTTGGGTGACTACTCCTTACTTTTACTTGAGTCATAAATATCTAAAGTAGCAGTACAATTACTTGAGTACAATTTCTGGCTACTCTACCCACCTCTGCCTGTGGCCGGGCCAAGTGATTAGGACCCCTCATTCTGATCATTTGGATGGGTGGCGAAATACCTTTTGGCAAGAGAGTGTAGCTCCAAAACAAATTGGTTATTGGGAGAACATACATCAGTATATTCCCTCTGCCTGTTTTTCAGTTGGGAATGCGAACCAAATAGATGTTCAGCGTCCCGTCATTCCTTTTGATATCCAATACATTTGCCTCCCGTGCTCCTATTTGGTAAAGAAAAGCAAACAGCTTATTAGAGTCCCCACGGCCATTACACGAGATGACGGCTGTTTTTCTTAGGGCTTGACAGCCGATCAGTAACGCTCCTTTTTTTTCCTCCGGTTTTGATCAGCTCGGCACTTCATGCTAGTCAATCATCTGCAACAATAAACTAAGTTGCTGCAGGCGTTTGAGTGTAGCGAGCATACGTAGAGAGGCGCGTGGTGGCTACTCGTCAGACTAATTAAGCATACAGACGGGGAGTGGGGGGGGCAGCGCCATAACCCAAGACAATTCCAATCACAAGGGCTGTAATTGAAGTGACAAGTTAATTACAGGCTGATATTATCGTGCGTTCCTTGTAACCACCCCCCCCCCCCCCCATCACCAACAGCGCCAAAACACGTCCACGTCTCAGTCGCCTTCCCGTCCTCGAACTTGCTCTACCTCAGATGTGTTAATTAGCAGTGGACGCCACAGTGGAAGCCCCCGCCGCCCCTGACTTTTCCACCTGTGCCGGATGTATAATTAAACGCGAATAAGTCCACTTTGTCTCGTTTTCATTTACAACATTTATGAGCTGCACTTTTGCGGGCTCCCCGCCAGCCGCGCGGCCCTGGGGCGCCGCCCTCCTCCGCCCGATCCCACCCAGCACCTCCGCGCACCGCTGTAATTAGCGCCAGCATCTTCTTTTAAACAAGCGACATAAAAGTTTAGTAGCGGGATTAAATCAGATCATTACCATAATATGGCTGTGCAATTTGCCCCTATCTCTCAGCTTTTTTTCCGCCACATCAAAGCCTGGCGGAGCTCTGGTGTAATTGGGCCATACCGCCTTGTCAAGATGATTCAGCCTGATGGCTGCTCCTCTCCCTGCAAAACCTCCCGGGCATGATAATTAATGGAGAAGAAAGTCAAGTCAGCGTGAGGAGAGGATGAAGGAGAAGATGGGAGTGTTCTGGTTGTAGGAGAAGTTTGGACAGCTCAGCATGAATATTTCACCCCTTTGACTTATTTAAAGAGATCAATTTGATGTCTAATGGTTATTAGCGTAGCCAAAACTGTTTTCTTTCAATACAGATGTTTTTTTTTCCTTGCACAGTGCATGACTTTCTTAATTGAGGCGCTGTATGGAAAAGAAAATCCCCTTTCAGGATACCTGTTGCATACCTACTCAGTGGCCCAGTGCGGGGGGGGGTCGGCTCTAGTTGCCCGAGTGCAGGGGTCGGCAACCTAAAATGTTGAAAGAGCCATATTGAACCAAAAATACAAAAACAAATATGCCTGGAGCCGCAAAAATATAAAATTGATTGATTGATTGAAACTTTTATCAGTAGATTGCACAGTTCAGTACATATCACGTAAAATTGACCACTAAATGGTAACACCCGAATAAGTTTTTCAACTTGTTTAAAAATAAAAATCAGTTCCCAGTGGCTTATTTTATTTTTCGAAGTTTTTTTCAAAATTTTACCCATCATGGACTATCCCGAAAAAAGGCTTTAAAGTGCCTGATTTTCGCGATCTTTAAATCCATCGTCCATTTTCCTGTGACGTCATTTAGTGATGCCGACATGGCGGATAGCACAGCAAGATATAGCGACATTAGCTCGTATTTAGACTCGGATTTCAGCGGTTTAAGCGATTCAACAGATTACGCATGTATTGAAACGGATGGTTGGAGTATGGAGGCAGATAGCAAAAACGAAACTGAAAAAGAAACTGAAGCTACTGAGCGAATAGATATTGACGCTATTCGGCGATCGCCTTCGGTTGAGTGTCGCAGGATGTCCATACATCTCTGTGCCATGTCTGCCTTAACATCGCCGGTAAAATGTGCAGACCGAACAATCGGGACTTTCGCATCTTGTAACATTGGAGCAACTTAAATCCGTCGATTGGTAAGTGTTTGTTTGGCATTAAATGTGGGTGGAGAGAAAGGCTGGATGCAAATATAGCAACAAATGTACATACAGCTAGCCTAAATAGCATGTTATCATCAATTAGCATGCCGTGCAAAGCGAAGCACACTCCACGTAAGTCAACTTGAATCCGTCCCTGATCATGTTGTTAAACCCTCCGACAACACACCGACGAGACATAATGTCTCCAAAGTACGGAAAACAGTCGAAAAAACGGAAAATAACAGAGCTGATTAGACCCGATGTTTGTAATGTCTTTGAGAAAATGGCGGACTGACTACCTAGGTGACGTCACAACGTGACCTCATCGCTCTGAGCGAATAATAGAAAGGCGTTTAATACGCCAAAATTCACCCATTTAGAGTTCGGAAATCGGTTAAAAAAATATATGGTCTTTTTTCTGCAAAATCAAGGTATATATTGACGCTTACATAAGTCTAGTGATAATGTTCCCCTTTAAAGTTAATCAATTCATGGTAAAAAAAAAAAAAAAGCCACATTAGATACAGATAGTGTGTCATGAGATACAAATTGAATTAAGAGGACTTAAAAGAAACCAAATGACCTCAAATATAGCTACAAATGAGGCATAATGATGCAATACAGCTAGCCTAAATGGCATGTTAGCATCGATTAGCTTGCAGTCATGCACTGACCAAATATGTCTGATTAGCACACTCCACACAAGTCAATAACATCAACAAAACTCACCTTTGTGCATTCATGCACCATGTTAAAAGTGTGGTGGACAAAATGAGACAGAAAAAGAAGTGGCATAAAACACGTCTTAGAAAGTCAGAGAAAGTTATACATGTAAACAAACTAGAGTGAGTTCAAGGACCGCCAAAATTAGTAGGACAAAACGGCGCTCGCCAAAAACTCGAATCAGTGAAGCATGTTTAATACAAACTGTGTGCTTTATAATGATTAGGGAGGTTTGTGTCATGTTTTTCCTTCTACAAAAACCATATTAGAACAAAAAATATATTTTTAATATTTTTTTCCCCGTCATCTTTTTCCATTTTTCATACATTTTTGAAAAAGCTCCAGAGAGCCACTAGGGCTGCGCTAGACCTGTGGGTTGCCAACCCCCGCCCTAGTGGCTCTCTGGAGCTTTTTCAAAAAAATATATGAAAAATGGAAAAAGATGAGGGGGCAAAAAAACAAATATATTTTTTGTTTTAATTTGGTTTCTGGAGGAGGACAAACATGACGCAAACCTCCCTAATTGCTATAAAGCACACTGTTTATATTAAACATGCTTCACTGATTCGAGTATTTGGCGAGCGCCGTTTTGTCCTACTAATTTTGGCGGTCCTTGAACTCACCCTTGTTTGTTTACATGTATAACTTTCTCCGACTTTCTAAGATGTGATTTATGCCATTTCTTTTTCTGTCTCATTTTGGCCACCAAACTTATAACGTTGTGCATGAATGCACAAAGGTGAGTTTTGTTGATGTTATTGACTTGTGTGGAGTGTGCTAATCAGACATATTTGGTCACTGCATGACTGTAAGATAATCGATGCTAACATGCTATTTAGGCTAGTTGTATGAACATATTGCATCATTATGCCTCATTTGTAGCTATATTTGAGCTCATTTAGTTTCCTTTAAGTCCTCATAATTAAATTTATATCTCATGAAACACTATATGTATGTAATATGGCTTTTAAGCCAGACACAACTGTACTGACAGCACACGACCAGGCCCTTGTCCCACAAGGGTCCCCAATATTCCTCCATCCATCCATTTGATACCGCTTGTCCCGTTCGAGGTGGCGGAAGGCGGTGTACACACTGGATAAGTCGCCAACTCATCGCGGGGCCAACACAGATAGACAGACAACATTCACACTCACATTCACGCACTAGGGACAATTTAGTGTTGCCAATCAACCTATCCCCAGGTGCATGTTTTTAGCAGTGGGAGGAAGCCAGAGTACAAATACAAATTATCCAAATTAGAGATGTCCGATAATGGCTTTTTTGCCGATATTGTCCAATTCTTAATTACCGATACTGATATCAGCCGATACCGATATATACAGTCGTGGAATTAACACATTATCATGCCTAATTTTGTTGTGATGCCCCGCTGGATGCATTAAACAATGTTACAAGGTTTTCCAAATTAAATCAACTCAAGTTATGGAAAAAAATGCCAACATGGCACTGCCATATTTTTTATTGAAGTCACAAAGTAGATTTTTTTTTTTAACATGCCTCAAAACAACAGCTTGGAATTTGGGACATGCTCTCCCTGAGAGAGGTTGAAGTGGGCGGCGTTGGAGTTTTGTAGTGGGTAGCAGGGGTGTGTGTATTGTAGCGTCCCGGAAGAGTTAGTGCTGCAAGGGGTTCTGGGTATTTCTCCTGTTGTGTTTATGTTGTGTTACGGTGCGGATGTTCTCCCGAAATGTTGTTTGTCATTCTTGTTTGGTGTGGGTTGACAGTGTGGCGCATATTTGTAACAGTGTTAAAGTTGTTTATATGGCCACCCTCTGTGTGACCTGTATGGCGGTTGACCAAGTATGCCTTGCATTCACTTGTGTATGTGAAAAGCTGTAGATATTATGTGATTGGGCCGGCGCGCAAAGGCAGTGCCTTTAAGGTTTATTGCCACTCTGTACTTCTCCCTACGTCCGTGTACACAGGTCATAAATTTTACTTTTTGAAATTGATACCGATAATTTTAAAACCGATAATTTATTTTGTTACATTTTAAAGCATTTATCGGCCGATAATATCGGACATCTCTAGTTCAAAATATTTTTTGCAAACCAGTAATTATAGTATCCAAATTATGTGTTGTTGTTGAGTTTTCAGTGCTGTCTAGATTGGGCCGGAACGCCCACCCAATATTGTTGTCTGGGTGGAAACAGAGAGAAATTCGGGCAAATGGTTGCTGCGGGAGATTTTCGGGAGGGGCACTGAAATTCGGGAGTCTCCCGGGAAAATCGGGATGGTTGGTTTGACAGACTTGTTTTGCCGTCGTGTGGGTTCCAAGGACCGTCAAGGGAGGACATTGCGGCGGCACATCTAGACTTCTTTATTTTTCAATAAAGACTGCTTTTCAGCTGCTCCGTCTGCCGCTCGCTCTTCAGCTTGCCTTTCTGCTTCAGGCGTCGTCACCTCTCTCGCGCTGTCAGTATCTCTCTCTCAGCATCAGCTTCCCTCTGGCTCCTTCTCGTCTCTCCGCCTCTCTCTCTGACGTTCACGGCTGTCGCCCCTCTATACAGCACGAGAGGATTACTCAAGTGTCCCCGCATTGCCGCTCGCTCGCAGTGCTCGCCTCCTCGCCGCCATCTTGGGCCGGGCTACGGCGTGCCCTGCCTCGCTGTCGAACTGCCAGCCACGCTTTCTCGCCGCCATCTTGGGCTGGGCTACGGTGTGCCCGCCCTCGCTGTCTGACTGCCAGCCACGCCTCCTCACCGCCATCTTGGGCTGGGCTACAGTGCACCCTACCTCGCTGTCGGACTGCCGGCCACGCTTCCTCGCCGCCATCTTGGGCTGGGCTACGGTGCATCCTACCTCGCGGTTGGACTGCCGGCTCCGCCTCTCCACAATTGGCAAGTATGACTGGGAGGTGCAACTGCTCTGTACTTGTACCACTCCCTACGGCGCCGTTTTAAAAAGTCATACATTTTACTTTTTGAAACCGGTACTGATCATTTCCAGCATTTTAAATCATTTATCAGCCGATAATATCGGCTGTCCGATATTATCGAAATGTCTGTAATAATTTGAATGCAGGAAGGTTTCACTCTGTGTGAAAGTGCAACACAGCTATGGAAACATCGGAAAGAGGCTAAAGTTTGTTTGACTCAGTGTTATCATCCAGGAAGAGGTGTCGACACAAGGGCAGCTGCCGTTCATTCATGCCACTGATTTCCCCGTAGATTGACGCTAACAAACAGCGCCTCGTGTATCTATTAAAATGTTCTTTTTCAAACAGTCTCTGGGGTGGCCGATGGCATTAGAGCAGCCTTTGCGTCTGACGCACACACAAAAAAAAATCGACGCTCTTTGATAATTTACATCATCATGTCACCTTGTAGAGGGGAATGCAAATAACAGGCCTGCTGTGCCTTTGTTGACTTCCTTTGCCAGCACACGTCGGTAATGAATAAGGCGAGGCTTCAAACGCAGACAGGTGCCGGGCGTCGAGCAAGTCGCATCGGTGGTAAGTCGGCGTGGGTCACTGTTGATTTGTTTTAAATTAGCACATACAGTGGGGCAAAAAAGTATTTAGTCAGCCACTGATTGTGCAAGTTCTCCCACTTAAAATGATGACAGAGGTCTGTAATTTTCATCAAAAGTACACTTAAACTGTGAGAGAGAGAAAGTGAAAAAAAAATCCAGGAATTCACATTGTAGGAATTTTAAAGAATTTATTCGTAAATGATGGTGGAAAATAAGTATTTGGTCAACCATTCAAAGCTTTCACTGATGGAAGGAGGTTTTGGCTCCAAATATCATGACACATGGCCCCATTCATTCTTTCCTTAACACGGATCAATCGTCCTGTCCCCTTAGCAAAGGGGTAGGGAACCTATGGCTCGCAAGCCAGATGTGGCTCTTTTGATGACTGCATCTGGCTCTCGGATAAATCTGAGCTGACATTGCTTAACACGATAAATAATGAATAATTCCACTTGTAATCACAGTGTTAAAAATAGTGTTCAAAATATAAAATATTGTCATGCATTTTTATGTACTCTGTACATTCCAGTATTCTGGAATGCCCTCCCGGTAAAAGTTCGAGATGCCACCACAGTAGAAGCATTTAAGTCTCATCTTAAAACTCATTTGTATACTGTAGCCTTTAAATAGACTCCCTTTTTAGACCAGTTGATCTGCCGTTTCTTTTCTTTTTCTCCTATGTCCCACTCTTCCTTGTGGAGGGGGTCCGGTCCGATCCGGTGGCCATGTACTGCTTGCCTGTGTATCGGCTGGGGACATCTCTGCACTGCTGATCCGCCTCCGCTTGGGATGGTTTCCTGCTGGCTCCGCTGTGAACGGGACTCTCGCTGCTGTGTTGGATCCACTTTGGACTGGACTCTCGCGACTGTGTTGGATCCATTATGGATTGAACTTTCACAGTATCATGTTAGACCCGCTCGACATCCATTGCTTTCCTCCTCTCCAAGGTTCTCATAGTCATCATTGTCACAGACGTCCCACTGGGTCATTATTGTCACAGACGTCCCACTGGGTGTGAGTTTTCCTTGCCCTTATGTGGGCCTACCGAGGATGTCGTAGTGGTTTGTGCAGCCCTTTGAGACACTAGTGATTTAGGGCTATATAAGTAAACATTGATTGAGAGATTGATATGTTCAAGAAGTTGGTAAGAAGTCATTTATTTATTATTGGTTAGTGTGGGTCTTGCCCTCCAGGGGGTTCTTCAGACCACCAAGCACTGACATGAGAGCCAGTTTCAGGGTTACAATATTGTTTTGTTTTTCAATAAGTCTCTCAGTTGCTTTCCAGCAATTGTCTTTTTGTCTTTCGTTCTCGCTCGCGCTTGGTTTCTAGCCCCAAGCCCGTCTCTCCTCCTGGCTGCTGCTTATAACATAGCGACAGGTGATCAGATAAAAAGGCCCAGGTGGGCGATCTACGCACCTGTCGCTGAATTCGAGGCCTGTCCTGGCAACACCCTGCTTCGCTGCAGGCCCGCAGGCCACGCCCCCTCCACAGTTAGCTTCAGAATAACAATTTTATTACAAAGAATAAGAGACCTCTCTTGAAATGTTGGTCTTTATTAAAATGCACGCATTTTGTTGTGTTCAGTGTTAAACAAAATATTATATGGCTCTTACGGAAATACATTTTAAAATATTTGGCTTCTTGGCTCTGTCAGCCAAAAACGTTCCCGACCCCTGCCTTAGCAGAAAAACAGCCCCAAAGCATGATGTTTCCACCCACATGCTTCACAGTAGGTATGGTGTTCTTGGGATGCAACTCAGTATTCTTCTTCCTCCAAACACGACGAGTTGATATTATACCAAAATGGATACATGGATGATACAGCAGAGGATTGGGAGAATGTCATGTGGTCGGACGAAACCAAAATAGGACTTTTTGGTATAAACTCAAATCGTCGTGTTTGGAGGAAGAAGAATACTGAGTTGCATCCCAAGAACACCACACCTACTGTGAAGCATGGGGGTGGAAACATCATGCTTTTGGGCTGTTTTTCTGCTAAGGTGACAGGACTGTCACGATCCGCTACACAGATGGTTTATTGTTTTCCCTTCTGATATGTTTTGATCATGTTTATTTCTGGACTCTGCCAATCCCTGTGTTTGAACACTTCATTGTTTGTATTTGGTCACCATGGTTACTTAATTTGCTCCTCCTGCACGGGCTCCTGTCACACTTTCTGTGATTATGTTTTTTGTATTTAAGTCCACCTGTTCCCTTTGTTCGTCCTTGGTCCATTGTTTGCTTCATGCAACAAGTCACGTTTGGTTCTCGGTTTTGTATTTACCCTCTGTGCCAGGGGCGGTTCTAGGGATGCTTATATGAGGGGGCAGTCAGAAATGTGAAGGGGGCATCATGTGTACACATCATGCTCCAGCACTTTTTTTTCTGTGCTTATGGTAACGATGCTTTCTTCATTAAAAATAGGTCTTTAGCTATGTGTCCAACCCCAACCTGGAGTAGTGGATTGCACTTTGTCAGGCCTTTACCTTCAGGCCTGTCCAACCTGGGTGTCCCACCTGAAGACTAAGCTCCTGCTGGTATAGCTCTTACGGTCACTGAGGCACGCAAACCCCCTGACCACAATAAGGTGGCAAACCCTCTGGGGGGGAAACTGAAAAATAAAAATAAATGAATAAAATAAAATAAAACATCCTTCATCCAGATTTTATCAACCAACAACATAACATTTATCCTAACTGGATGGCCTAACTCTCAAATAAATTTTGACCCAAAGTAGGACATCACACACTAGTCAATATTTACAAAACTGAAAGGTAGTCTGATGAATAATGATAAAAAAATAATCTCAAACGAATTTATAAAACAGAACAGTTATACAGTAGAACATTTTTTTCTTTTGTATTTTTTTATTTTTTTTTTTTTGGTTGGGGACTTAACAGCTCAAAAACTCCTTTCTCTCCACTCTTCTTTCATTTCTCTGTAGATTGAAACATTGAAGGTTGACTATGTAGAATTACAAGAAAAACAACAGAAAAAGAATTCCAGCAGTCGATTGCCAGACCGTTGCTAAGTAAAACGGGCCGTTGCTAGGGACTCCACTCTGAACAGAGGAAAGCAGAGGAGGACTGCTAAGCAGGATATATACCTTATGTTTCATTTTTACCCTCATTAACAGCATCATAAATGACTTGTAGCTTGTTACAGGGACAGTGGAGGCTCTCTGCCTTCCAAACCACTGCTGCTCAGAGCCTCCGCTGTCACTGCTCTCGTCAAGTTGTAAAAAAAAAAAAAAAGGAACTCCGTAGCACCGAAAGTCCGCGACGATAAACGTGTTTATGACAGATAAGACTACACAAATACACCCATCCTAACAAGTATATGATAAATGTAGACAACTTTTCCTTTTCTTTTACTTTCATACTGCAACAGTGATTGGATGTTTACTGAGGGCTGAGGGGTGTGTGCGGGTGTGTGTCTGCTGCGCAGCCTGTGGAATGGTGAATGCACGCACAGCGGAGGGAGGGATGAGAGGGAAGCCGACACTACTATATCGTGTGTGTCCCTTTTTCGGCGGATTTTTCCGCTAGTGCAGATCATTTTGTCAACTTGTAATGTAGTAATTTTGTGAGTTTATTAAAATTTGCTTTCTCAAATTTTGATTAGAGGGGGCAAGACATTTATTTAAGGGGGCCCTGCCTCCTCTTGCCCCTGCATAGGGCCGGCAATGCTCTGTGCTAAGTTTTGTCTTAGCTTCCGTGCATTCGGCACACAACACTTGGACTCCAAGACTCTCTGCTTGCTAAGTATTAGCACTAGCTTTCCGTGCGTTGGCACATGCTTTATTTTGTCTTTTTGTCAGTGTTCCTTTATCATTTTATATATTCAAATCAAGTCTTACCTGCAACCCTGCCTGTCTGGTCGTCGTGCATCCAAGGGGTGACAACTTTGCAGATCAAGATGCATCCAAAACGTGACAAGGACCATTGATCCGTGTTAAGGCACAAATGAATAAGGCCGTGTATCGTGAGATTTTGAGCCAAAGCCTCCTTTAATCAGTGAGAGCTTTGAATGGTTGACCAAATACTTATTTTCCACCATAATTTACAAATAAATTCTTTAAAATTGTGAATTCCTGGATTTTTTTTTTCCACATTCTGTCTCTCACAGTTGAAGTGTACCTATGATGAAAATTACAGACCTTTGTCATCATTTTAAGTGGGAAAACTTGCACAATCGGTGGCTGACTAAATACTTGCTTGCCCCACTGTATGTTTTATCACCGAGTTTACATATGAATGAGTCAAAACACCAACAAGGGGGATGGCTAGCTGCGATTCTCATGCATGTCATCTGTTCAACCGATGGGGACAGTGAGACAATGGCGGTGACAGTTGGTGACATTGACAGCATGGTTGTCCTTTAACTGTAACATCCAAAAAAAAAGTCGGGGGAAAAAGTATTTGAGTAGTCCAAGAACGGGCCAGACGCCCTTCCTGTTGGCACCGATGCCACATGAGACAATACCCTCTTCGTCCTCCTCCCATCTGGTCCTTCTTTCTCGCCTCAACCGTGTGTAACCTTTTCTCCCGCTTTCATTTCTTCCAACCCGAATTTGAATATGAAAAGGGGTCTCCTTCCAGCTCCTCTCTTACCCAGTCAAAGACCATCGCAGTAATGACATTTGGCAGTCATTTGATTTATTAGGTTTTAGAGGGAGGGGAGAAGAAATCCACTAAATATTTCATATGCCTTGCTAATCCTTGTAATATTGCCAGCAGAAGCCATGTACCTGCGCCGCGAAGACGGGAGCCACACAGATCTCTCGCAGTCGGATGGCTGGAAATGCCTGCAAGTCTCCTGAATAATAAAATAGCTGCATTGAAATATTTAGACTTTGATTCCCATTAAAGGAATATTTAAAACATGAGATTTACATTTCAGGAAGAAAAGAATAGCAGCGATAGCGGAGAGACGGCAATCACAACACAGGTTTGCGCGGGGGAACCTCCAGCCAGTCGGAATAATAGTTCCTCGGAAAGTGGATTTGGGGGAGGGGGGGGGGATAAACAGACGGTTCAAACAAAGACAGGAGCACAGCGGCAGGATAAAATGTCTTTGCAATGAAAGATGAGACCTAACACATGAAACGACAAAAGGTAGTTGCCGAAACAGGAACGGCGGGGAATGAGGTGTCAGCAGTTTTCTTCCGGATCGCGACATTTCTCTCATCTCCTCCCTCCTGCAGTTTCACTTTTTTCACGGCGGCACCTTTGTTTCACGCTTTGGGCCAAGTCATATTCAGACCGGGAGAGGAGACAAAGACTTAGACAAGTGAAAGAATTGAAGTGAATTATATTTATATAGCGCTTTTTCTCTAGTGACTCAAAGCGCTTTACATAGTGAAACCCAAAAGAGATGCGCGGATAGGCAGTCATATCATCCGCAACCGTATCACCAAAGTCGTCATCCACCCGCCGTCCACCCGAACCAACATTTTATCAGGACCGTATCCGCCCGCCCGCTGAAATATATCAGAGGTCGGCCGCCTTTACCACTCAGAGCTATTTAAACCTGTTTCACAGAGTAATGAAGACAATTGGAGCCGCTAACGTTCTTGTGACTATCCAATAGCGTTCATCCTGATGACAAGAATATGGGCGTGCTGTGAAGCCATAGCCTTAGACACCTTCAAGAACATGTAGGAACCAATTGTTGGTCCGGCAACATGTTGTGTGCAGCTTCCGCAATTACACGTACAAGATTGAAAGGCATACTGGGTGATACAGAGTACACTGATGGTTGTGATATAAACAACTTTAACACTTACTAATATGCGCCACGCTGTGAAGCCACACAATACAAGATTGACAAACACATTTCGGGAGAACATCCTCGCAGTAACACAACATAGACACAACAAAAAATACCCATAATCCTTTGTATCCGTGACCCTTCCTGAATATATTTTACACCCCCGCGCCCCCAACCCCGCCCACCTTACCGGCGCACGGGGGTGGGGGGGTTTTGCTGCTAGCGGGCTGTATAAAATAGTCAGGAAATGTCATTAATACAAAGAATTCTGGGTATTTGTTGTGTTGCGTTTATGTTGTGTTACTGTGAGGATGTTCTCCCGAAATGTGTTTGTCGTTCTTAATTGGTGTGGCTTCACAGCGTGGCGCATATTACTAAGACTGTTAAAATTGTTTATATCACAACCATTAGTGTACTCTGTGTCACTCAGAATCCCTTGCAGTCGTGTGCGTTTTGCCGCGGAAGCCTCACACACAACATGATGCTGGACTGACAAGCAGATCGTACATGTTGTAGAAGGCGACAAAGCCAATGGCTTCATAGCACGCACTAATACTTATTATCTGGGTGACTGCCGGCAGTCATTCAAGAGAATAATAACGTCTCCTATTGTCTTCTTCGCTTTATGACACGAGTCTTAAATGGCTCTTTGAATGGCAAAGAATACCAATCCCAGAACCATGTATATTAAATATTTCCGGATTGTTCAACCGCCACCCTCCGGAATCTAATTAAAATCTATTTTTTCGTCATGTCAACCGCCCGACCCGCGGTTTATTCGCGGACTCCGCGGATGAGACCGCAAACCGCGCATCTCTAAAACCCAATATCTAAGTTACATTTAAACCAGTGATGTGCTGTCAGGGGGGGCAAGTGAGGCAGTACCTCACCTGCCACCAGGTGGCTTAACCATGAGATGTTCCAAAACGAAGTAATAAAATAAAATGTGTTTTAATATTTCTCTTTTGGTTTATGCTTTCTATGTGATTTTGGTGTGGTTCCTTTATATTTTGATCATTTTCATGGTCAAAATCGTGGACATTCCATGTGTCCTGATCAAAATGCAGCAGATGAGAAGTGAGGCAGACACAGGCGGTGCCTCCACGGCTACACACAGTGTGTATTGGGCGTTCGTACGAGGGGGCGCATGCTTGTTGCCACGTGTAAAAGGCAGGTCTTGAGGCAGCAAGTACCTCTGCCTCAAGGTAGAGGGCGATATATTGTCAACCTGCAGTTCAATGCCTCAGCAGTACTCTGACTCGCCACAGTGGGAAAGGTCAAGCTAGCAGACATAGGTCTCGTCAGCGGAAGCCAGCATTTTTTCCTTTTCTTTTTTTTTTAACTGTATTTATAACAAACATGGCATTTTTATTAGAGTAAGCCAGCTTTTGTGGGTGTTTTTGTCAGATTGAAAAATATTGTTTAATTTCTTGGAATGAAATTGAATTAAATGAATGTGTCTGCCAATATGGAAGATTATATACTGTATCCAAGATGAATTACTTCTATAAACTGGACTTTAAGATAAAATGAATGCGATCATACAAAGTATGTTTTCATGGAGGATAGCTATTGCTGCTTCAGATACAAATGCAGAAAGGTAAGATACACTCACAATACTTGATTTATTTTGTTAAAAGCAAATGGGACCAAAAAGTATTTAATAACAACTTTATCAAATACTTTTTGGACCCATTTATAATATCATAATATCATTATGATAACGTTTTTATGAATGTGAATAACTCCCTTTTTTCCTGTATCTCTAATGTGCAACCTAACTCAACAATGACTAGAACTCCACATATGAATTTAAGTAAAAAAAAGAAAAAAAGTATGTATGCCTCACCTGGTGTCTAGTTCACCACACATCACTGATTTAAACCACTGTGGGTAGCACTGGGAGCAGGTGGGTCAAGTGACTTGCCAAAGGACACAACGGCAGTGACTAGGATGGCGGAAGCGGGAATCGAACCTAAAAACCTCAAGTTGCTGGCACGGCCGCTCTACCAACCGAGCTATGCCGCCGTTTCGCCTGTCTTTGTGAAAAAGATAAGTGAAACAGCGCAACACCTTATCCAGCAGATGGCGCCGTGGTGAAAAAAAAAAATTGGACAACAAAGCCATTCTTTCATGATTCCGCTGGCTATTTTTTGTGATAGTTGCGGCCTAAAATGCTTGAATTCGTGGCAGTTTTTTTTTTTTGAAAGATGTGGCAAAAGTTATGTTATGAGGGATTTTTGCAAAATATTTAATGAACTTGTAATCATACCCTGCGATGAGGTGGCGACTTGTCCAGTGTGTACACCGCTTTCTGCCCGGTTGTGGCTAGAATAGAATAGAATAGAATAGAATGGACTTTATTGTCATTATATTTGCATATAACGAGATTAAGGACTCCAGCTTAATGTGCGGTAGTGGGAACAAAAATAGGTGGTTCTGAGGCACCTGAAGCGCCTGCCCGATGGTAGCAGGTCGAACGGGTGGAAGCTGAGATAGGCTGCAGCGCCCCCCGCGGCCCCGAAGGGAATAAGCGGTAGAAAATGGATGGATGGATGGAACTTGTAATCATCATTTTTGTTATCATAACCTCAAAAAGCACAGGATTTGATGTTTTAATTTTTGTCATCATAACCTCAAAGAGCACAGGATTTGATGTTTTACTTGTTTTATGCCACACAGACTTAAAAGTTGTCATGACGAAGACTTTGGTGAGGTTTGTTTTCCCGTGGTGCAAAGCGACTGGACCGGACACAACCTGAAGGTAATGACATATTTTAATTTTAACACTCAAAAGTACTACATAAGGCGGGGAACAAACTTAACGGAGGAACAAAACTAACACATAAACAGACTAAGAACATGAAACAAAACTACACTTATTGTGACCTATGGCAAGAAGTGAGCAATCTGAAGTGTGAGGAGTGTGAAGAGGGTGATGTCGCCAGGCTGACTGCCTGGCAACTGCAGGCTTGAATAGTGATGTGGTGATTGACAACAGGTGCATGAGTCCAAGTGAATCAGGTGCGTGACATGAGGACAGGTGAAAACTAATGGGTTGTCATCGAAACAAAACAGGTAGTGAAAAAACTGGAGTGCAAAAACTAAACAGAACATAGCCAAACTAAACATGATCACCAAGATATGACGGAAGTAGACTATAGATGGCAGTAAAAGCACATACTAAAAGCGCATTGTCATATTACTGTACTGTTTGAATTGATTATGACTAATATTAGTAATAGTAGCATTTACTCCTCCCTGAGCTGCTACCTAACCGTGGTGGTGTGTGGGGGGGTGCTATGTTGTCTGGGGCCTCTACACTGAAAAATTTGTTGGCTAAATTGGCACATTTGCAACATCGCAAATTCTTGGAGAGACTTACCCTGTAGGTCAGGGGTAGGGAACCAATGGCTCGCGAGCCAGATGTGGCTATTTTGATGACTGCATCCGGCTCTCGGATAAATCTGAGCTGACATTGCTTAACATGATAAATAATGAATAATTCCACTTGTAATCACAGTGTTAAAAATAACGTTTAAAATATAAAACATTGTCATGCATTTTTATGTTCAAGACTTTGGTAAGAAGTCATTTATTTATTATTGTTTAGGGTGGGGCTTGCCCTCCAGGGGGTTCTTCAGACCACCAAGCACTGACATGAGAGCCAGTTTCAGGGTTACAATATTGTTTTATTTTTCAAAAAGTCTCACAGTTACTTTCCAGCAATTGTCTTTTTCTCTTCGTTCTCGCTCGCCGCTCTGGTTTCTAGCCCCAAGTCAGTCTCTCCTCCTGGCTGCTGCTTATAACATAGCAACGGGTGATCAGATAAAAGGCCCAGGTGGGCGATCTACGCACCTGTTGCTGATTTTGAGGCCGGTACTGACAACACCCCGCTTCGCTGCAGGCCCGCAGGCCACCCCCCCCCTCCACAGTTAGCTTCAGAATAACAATGTTATTACAAAGAATAAGAGACCTCTCTAGAAATGTTGGTCTTTCTTAAAAATGCACAGCGTTTTGTTGTGTTCAGTGTTAAAAAAAATATTATATGGCTCTTACGGAAATACATTTTAAAATATTTGGCTTCTTGGCTCTCTCAGCAAAAAGGTTCCCCGACCCCTGCTCTAGGTCATTTCTGTCTCTATGGGCAGATTTTGTTAAACTTCCAGAAAATGGCAGAAATACGATGATAAACAAATGGATCTTTCTGTGTGGAGTTTGCATGTTCTCCCCGTGACTGAGTGGGTTCCCTCCGGTACTCCGGCTTTTCTCCCACTTCCAAAGACATGCACCGGGGATAGGTTGATTGGCAACACTAAATTGTGAATGTTAGTGTGAATGTTGTTTGTCAATCTATGTTGGCCCTGCGATGAGGTGGCGACTTGTCCAGGGTGTACCTGCATTTAAGTCTCATCTTAAAACTCATCTGTATACTCTAGCCTTTAAATAGACCTCCTTTTTAGACCAGTTGATCTGCCGCTTCTTTTTCTTTCTCCTATGTCCCCCCCCCTCCCTTTGTGGAGGGGGGTCCGGTCCGATGACCATGGATGAAGTACTGACTGTCCAGAGTCGAGACCCAGGATGGACCGCTCGTCGGGACCCAGGATGGACCCGCTCGCCTGTATCGGTTGGGGACATCTCTACGCTGCTGATCCGCTTGAGATGGTTTCCTGTGGACGGGACTCTCACTGCTGTCTTGGAGCCACTATGGATTGAACTTTCCACAGTATCATGTTAGACCCCGCTCGACATCCATTGCTTTCGGTCCCCTAGAGGGGGGGGGGTTGCCCACATCTGAGGTCCTCTCCAAGGTTTCTCATAGTCAGCATTGTCACTGGCGTCCCACTGAATGTGAATTCTCCCTGCCCACTGGGTGTGAGTTTTCCTTGCCCTTTTGTGGGTTCTTCCGAGGATGTTGTAGTCGTAATGATTTGTGCAGTCCTTTGAGACATTTGTGATTTGGGGCTATATAAATAAACATTGATTGATGATTGATTGATACCCCTGCCTTCTGTCCAGGGTATGAGTCAAAACTGCATCCGATGATGAGGCTCCCGTTTGGGAGTTCTTGAGTTTTTGGGGAAAGTAGAGTTAACCCTTAGTCATCGTTGCTCCCAGGTCCACCCTGACCCGGGGTGTAGTACCCAGCTATGAGTTAAATAGCTTGCAGAGACTGCCTCAAAGTTTCTGCTTTCCCGCCGCCTTGAGGGACAGCCTTTTAACCAAAGGACAATGGTGAGATCCAGACAGAAACCTCTCAGACCGCTGTTTCGGAAGGGCGCTTGATATTTCAACGCAGAATATGCCGCTGGCCATCTGCTGCAGCGGTGTGTGGGCTAGCACAGTTGTCTTACTTCGGTATACCACTGTGTCTACCCTCCCTGTCAAGAGTGTGGATCATCCCTTGCGCAGGGGCTTCTTCACAATAATCAATCACGCGCAAACCAGGTTTCTATGTAAGGCCGGCATAGCGTAGTGGGTAGAGCGGCCGTGCCAGAAGCCTGAGGGTTGCAGGTTCTTTCTCCGCCTATTGACATCCAAGTCGCTGCCTTGCCCCCGTGCCGCTCACACTGGTGAATGAATGATGAATGAATGATTGGTGGTGGTCGGAGGGGCTGAAGGCGCAAACTGGCAGCCACGCTTCCGTCAGTCTACCCCAGGGCAGCTGTGGCTACAGATGTAGCTTACCACCACCAGGTGTGAATGAATGATGGGTTCCCACTTCTCTGTGAGCGCTTTGAGTATCTAATAATAGAAAAGCGTGATATAAATGCAATCCATTATCATTATTAGTATTATTATGACACATAGACCAGTGTTTTTTCAACCACTGTGCTGCTGATGTGCCGTGGGTGATTATCTGATTTCACCTATTTGGGTTAAAAATAGAGATGTCCGATAATGGCTTTTTTGCCGAAATCCAATATTCCGATATTGTCCAACTCTTAGTTACCGATACCAATATCAACCGATACCGATATATAAAGTCGTGGAATTAACACATTATTATGCCAAATTTTGTTATGATGCCCAGCTGGATGCATTAAACGATGTAACAATGTTTTCCAAAATAAATTAACTCAAGTTATGGAAAAAGGCAGTGCCTTTAAGGTTTATTGGCGCTTTGTACTTCTCCCTACGTCCGTGTAAACAGCGTTTTTTTAAAAAGTCATACATTTTACTTTTGAAACTGATACCGATAATTTCTGAAAATTAAATTCTAAAGCATTTATCGGCTGATAATATTGGCAGTCTGATATTATCGGACATTTGTAGTTAAAAATATGTTTTGCAAACCAGTGATAAGGGCGGTATAGCTCGGTTGGTAGAGCGGCCGTGTCAGCAACTTGCGGTTTGCAGGTTCGATCCCCGCTTCCGCCATCCTAGTCAATACCGTTGTGTCCTTGGGCAATACACTTTACCCACCTGCTCTCAGTGCCACCCACACTGGTTTAATTGTAACTTAGATATTGGGTTTCACTATGTAAAGCGCTTTGTCGGTGCTGTCTAGAGCTCGGCAGAGTAACCGTGTAGTACTCTTCCATATCAGTAGGTGGCAGCCGCTAGCAAATTGCTTTGTAGATGTCGGAAACAGCGGGAGGCAGTGTGCAGGTAAAACGGTGTCTAATACTTTACCTAAAAATAAACAAAAAGGGTAGTGCCCCTAAGAAAAGGCATTGAAGCTGAGGGAAGCCTAACTGAACTGGCTACAAAGTAAACAAAAACAGAATGCTGGACGACAGCAAAGACTTACCGAGGAACAGAAACGCCGTCCACAATGTACATCCGAACGTGACATGATAATCAACAAAGTCCCCATAAAGAAGGATAAAACAACTGAATTATTCTTGATTGCTAAAACAAAGTTGATGTGGGAAATATCGCTCAAAGGAAGATATGAAACTGCTACAGGAAAATACCAAAAAAAGAGAAAAAGCCACCAAAATAGGAGCGCAAGACAAGAACTACACACGGGAAAACAGCAAAAAACTCCACATGTGACAGGTCGTGACAGAACACCTACTTTGAGACAAGAGCTATATTGATGCATGCTTGGTTATGGTTTAAAGTCATAACCCACAGTTGCGACAACAACTTTTTACTGTCTACTGAATTTCATTTTTTAAGGTTTTCTCCTGGTCGTGCGCCTCCGGATTTTTTCAACGCAAAACATATTTCTTGTTTCTAAAAAGGTTGAAAAATACTGCCATAGACAACACCTCGCCATACTCTCCGTAGTGGCCGCCAATGTGCAGCTGAGATAGGCTCCAGCACCACCCTCCCGCAACCCATTAAGGGAAAATCGGTAGATAATGGATGGATGGATGACCTAATGGTTGAGAAATTAACCATTTCACGGGTGAAACTGAATAGATGGAATTTGGAGCACATTGACAAATGTATCTTGTGCAGCGTTTCCGCCACTGTCCAGCAGATGGCACTGCAGGGGAAAAAAGCTTTTTTTTTCGTAATAGTACTACCAGCAGGACTGTAGTGGAACAGCATCACGATCCAACATGCACTGCAAAATGTCAGTGTTGAGAAACAAAAAATATATATATACAAAAATGAGGGGTATTTTATTTGAACTAAGCAAAATTATCTGCCAAAAGAACAAGAAGATTTGGCTTGTCAAGACTTTTCAAAACAAGTAAAATTAGCTAACCTCAATGAACCCAAAAATACCTTAAAATAAGTATATTCTCACTAATAACAAGTGTACTACTGTCAGAATAATTGTATCTAAGTTATCACAAAATGTTGTGTTTCAATGAGACAACAGCTGTCTTATATCTTACCAATCAAAAGGCTTGCAAAACTCCACTGTGTAGGATGGGAAGCCACATGAAGGTGTGGGTTTCTTTAAGCTATTGTAATCCACGGTAAGATTTTGTATTGACCCAAGATCTACAAAGCGGAGAGGAAGCAGGACCTGACCCCCCTTCCAGGCACTTTTTCTTTGAACTGTTTTGTAACCAAAGGCGACAGCTTTTTACGACCGCCCTTCCTTTAGAAACAGCTGTTGTCATGTAATCAGGGAAAGTCCAAATAAAAGAGGAGGCGTACAATCTTTCGTCAGAGCGTTTCTCCTCATTGAGCCAAATTTAATTCTGTTTCTGTTTGATTCCTTGCTTCTTTGTCTGTTTAATACATGTCATAAGTGTTTGAACCTGACATCTACTATATTAGTACGTACTTTCTATTGTTTCATTGAGAAAAATACAGCAAAGTCCATTTGGCTGTCATCTGTTTTAATTATGGGACCATACTTGCCAACCCTCCCGGATTTTCCGAGAGACTCCCGAAATTCAGCACCTCTCCCGAAAATCTCCCGAAATTGCGGACCTGAGTGAGGACAGCCTGTTTTCACGTCCGCTTTCCCACTATATAAATAGTTTGCCTGCCCAATCACGTTACAACATCTACGGATTTGAATAAAAAACTGCACACACAAGGAGACGAAGCAGAAGAATGAGGAAGTTACAGCCATGGCGACGCTGTCTGTAATAGAGTGATTCTATGTAGTCTATTGCCATCCCCTGGTGAATGTTGGCTATAGCGTTATGGGGTAGCTTTTTAATTGGTCAACGATTTACGTGGTGTTGGGCACTTCACGGAAAGTGAGGGAGTCTGTTCTGAAGCCCACAGTAAAGACACGTAACTTCATCACCTCGCCTGGTTATTGACTCCAACCCAATATATTACACCGTCGACGAGCAAAATTAAGAAATAAATGGCAGAACAAAGGTTACTCAAATAGTGAAAGGTAAGTTTTGTTGGTTTTTTTTTAGTAACCAGCAAGCACAGTACAGTTAGTAGAACAACTGTGTTTTTATTACTGTGTATTCGATAGGTGCCGTCTGAAATTCAACTATTTCTTTTATTTATATATATAATAAAATAAATATTTGTAGCTAGAATTCACTGAAAGTCAAGTATTTCATACATGTGTATATATATATATATATGTATATGTATGAAATACTCGTGTTGGTGAATTGTAGATGTAAATATATTCCTCCCCTCTTAACCATTCCTCCCCTCTTAACCACGCCCCCCGCCCCAACCATGCCCCCCCACCCCAACCTCCCGAAATTGGAGGTCTCAAGGTGATCAAGTATGTATGGGACACAATTTTGTCAAAGTCATGTTTTTTTTTTTCATGCTTGAAATAAGAAATGATTACTTTAAAAAAGTAGCTTTATACTTGTGAGTGTTGATGACACAGTTTTGCATCAGTTGATATTCTAGTTTCAAGCATGTTTTACTCAATATAGGTCAAAAAATCTCAGCAACAAGCCGTAATATCTTACAGAGATCATTTAGCACCAAAACCCTTAAAACAAGTAAAACACTTTAACATAAAATATGCTTAGTGAGAAGAAGGATATTTTCAGACAGAAAATAAGCAAATATCTCCCTTACTTGAGATATTTAATCTTAACTTAGATTTCAGTTTTTGCAGTGTGGACATGTTTAGAATTGGAGGTGTGCGATGGTGATCTGGAGGCCTTTTTTAAACGGACTGATAATGTAAAGCTTCACGTACAAACCTCACATCCCCAGGGAGGTCTCCTCCTTCCTGACGACAGCATTGACCTTACTGCTACCGCGGCATCGCTGGAAGAAATGCGATAAAAGCAGCCGACGACAGGCCACCGTGACTGCGCATAAATCACTGACTTTTTGTTTTCTCGCTGGCGACTGGCCGCCATCAATGTGGCGCTCATATGTGGACCGCCTCCCACAGGCGGGGAGACGCACGCCGCAAATAATCCCACGTGGAAATACTCCAACAAGGAGGGCTAACGTTGCTCCTTAGTCGTGCTCCACACCGAACTGCACTGCTGGAGGCTATTTGCAATATGCAATACCCAGTAGGCCTTTGCAGCTGGTAAAAGACGACAATTTGTCGTGTTGACGAGAGAGGAAACTGTGATCTCCTTGCTGATGCTCCCTGTAGATGTTTTTTTTAGCAGTGGGAATATGTGTCACTGTGTCACATGATAGTGTTGTTTGTAAGTGTGATGTCTGTGCTCACAAGAGATAACATGTTTACATTTCATGTGCAATATAAACACACCTTCAGCAGCCACAACATTAGGTACACCTGCACGAGCTTTATAAAATAATTCCGCCTTTCCGAAGACAATGTCATCGTTGATGGTTGGCAACATAGGAATAATTTACATATGGATGGATGGATGGATAGATAGATGGATAGATGGATGGATAGATAGATAGATAGATAGAAATGTAGGAATAATCTTGATATGGATGGATAGATAGATGGATAGATAGAAATGTAGGAATAATTTTGATATGGATGGATGGATGGACAGATAGATAGATAGAAACGTACGAATAATTTAGATATGGATGGATGGATGGATGGATAGATAGATAGAAACAGGAATAATTTAGATATAGATGGATGGATGGATAGATAGATTGATTGATAGAAATGTAGGAATAATTTAGATATGGATGGATAGATAGATAGATAGATAGATATATAGATAGATAGATGGATAGAAACGTACGAATAATTTAGATATGGATGGATGGATAGATAGATAGATAGATACATAGGAATAATTTAGGGATGGATGGATAGATAGATAGAAACATAGGAATAATTTAGATATAGATGGATGGATGGATAGATAGATGGATAGATAGATTGATTGATAGAAATGTAGGAATAATTTAGACATGGATAGATAGATAGATAGATGGATAGATAGAAACGTAGGAATAATTTAGATAGATAGATGGATAGAAACGTAGGAATAATTTAGATATAGATAGATAGATAGATAGATAGATACGTAGGAATAATTTAGACATAGATGGATGGATGATTAGATAGATAGATAGATAGATTGATAGAAACGTACAAATAATTTAGATATGGATGGATGGATGGATGGCTGGATGGATAGACAGATAGATGGATAGATAGATAGATAAATAGATAGATAGATACATAGGAATAATTTAGGGATGGATGGATGGATAGATAGATTGAGTGATAGAAATGTAGGAATAATTTAGATATGGATAGATAGATAGATAGATAGAAACGTAGGAATAATTTAGATATGGATAGATAGATAGATAGATTGATAGAAACGTAGGAATAATTTAGATATAGATAGATAGATAGATAGATACGTAGGAATAATTTAAACATAGATGGATGGATGATTGGATGGATAGATAGATAGATAGATAGATAGATAGATAGATAGATAGAAACATAGGAATAATTTAGATATAGATGGATGGATGGATAGATAGATAGATAGGAATAATTTAGATATGGATGGATGGATGGATAGATAGATAGATAGATAGATAGATAGATTGATAGCTAGATACAAACCCTGTTTCCATATGAGTTGGGAAATTGTGTTAGATGTAAATATAAACAGAATACAATGATTTGAAAATCATTTTCAACCCATATTCAGTTGAATATGCTACAAAGACAACATATTTGATGTTCAAACTCATAAACATTTTTTTGCAAATAATCATTAACTTTAGAATTTGATGCCAGCACCACATGACAAAAAAGTTGGGAAAGGTGGCCATAATGACTGATAAAGTTGAGGAATGCTCATCAAACACTTATTTGTAAAATCCCACAGGTGTGCAGGCTAATTGGGAACAGGTGGGTGCCATGATTGGGTATAAAATCAGCTTCCCGAAAAATGCTCAGCCTTTCACAAGAAAGGATGGAGCGAGGTACACCCCTTTGTCCACAACTGCGTGAACAAATAGTCAAACAGTTTAAGAACAACTTTTCTCAAAGTGCAATTTCAAGAAATTTAGGGATTTCCACATCTACAGTCCATAATATCATCAAAAGGTTCAGAGAATCTGGAGAAATCACTCCACGTAAGCGGCATGGCCGGAAACCAACATTGAATGACCGTGACCTTCGATCCCTCAGACGGCACTGTATCAAAAACTGACATCAATCTCTAAAGGATATCACCACATGGACTCAGGAACACTTCAGTAAACCACTGTCACTAAATACAGTTCATCGCTACATCTGTAAGTGCAGGTGAAAGCTCTGCTATACAAAGCAAAAGCCGTTTATCAACAACATCCAGAAATGCCGCCGGCTTCTCTGGGCCCAAGATCCTCTAAGATGGACTGATGCAAAGTGGAAAAGTGTTCTGTGGTCTGACGAGTCCACATATCAAATTGTTTTTGGAAATATTCGACATCGTGTCATCCGGACCAAAGGAGAAGTGAACCATCCAGACTGTTATCGACGCAAAGTTTAAAAGCCAGCATCTGTGATGGTATGGGGGTGCATTAGTGCCCAAGGCATGGGTAACTTACACATCTGGGAAGGCACCATTAATGCTGAAAGGTACACACAGGTTTTGGAACAACATATGCTGCCATCTAAGCGCCGTCTTTTTCATGGACGCCCCTGCTTATTTCAGCAAGGCAATGCCAAGCCACATTCAGCACATGTTACAACAGCGTGGCTTTGTAAAAAAAAGAGTGCGGGTATTTTCCTGGCCCGCCTGCAGTCCAGACCTGTCTACTATCGAAAATGTGTGGCGCATTATGAAGCGTAAAATACAACAGCGGAGACCCCGGACTGTTGAACGACTGAAGCTCTACATAAAACAAAAGTGGGAAAGAATTCCACTTTCAAAGCTTCAACAATTCCTCGGTTCCCAAAGGTATATTGAGTGTTGTTAAAAGAAAAGGTGATGTAACACAGTGGTGAACATGCCCTTTCCCAACTACTTTGGCACGTGTTGCAGCCATGAAATTCAAAGTTAATTATTATTTGCAAAAAAAAAAAAAAGTTTGAGTTTTAACATCAAATATCTTGTCTTTGTAGTGCATTCAACTGAATATGGGTTGAAAAGGATTTGCAAATCATTGTTGTACGTTTATATTTACATGTAACACAATATAAATACAATTATTATTGTATCAAATAAAAGAAGATGTGCCATTTTCTTATTATTGTGATAAAACCGCACTGTAGTGTAAGTAGAGATGGGTACCTTTTACGGCGGTACAGCTCGGCTGGTATAACGGCCGTGCCAGCTTGAGGGTTCCAGGTTCGATCCCCGTTTCCGCCATCCTAGTCAATGCCCTTTGTGTCCTTGGGCAAGACACTTTACCCACCTGCTCCCAGTGCCACCCACACTGGTTTAAATGTAACTTAGATTTTAGGTTCCACTATGTAAAGCGCTTTGAGTCACTAGGGAAAAGTGCTATATAAATATAATTCACTTCACTTCACATTTGAATTGATACTGGACCAATTCCCGGTACCTGGGAATCAGTGCGTTTCCCACCTAGGCCTTCAGTGATGTCAGACTTCACTCAAAATACCATCATTTATGTCCCTACTGTCATGATCTGTGGTCTGGATCATGTTGTTTGTTATTTTCTGTTAGTTTAAGACTCCATTAGTTCCTATTTTTGTGCACCATTGTTTGTTTCAGTTTCCATGACGATTTTCACCTGCCTCTTGCGTTCGGGTCACACCTGTCACTAATCAAGAGGCTTCTATTTAAGCCTGTCGTTGCCAGTTAGTCGGTCTGGCGACATTGCTCTTTTCATGCCATAGTTTGGGCGGCATGGCGTAGTGGGTAGAGCGGCCGTGCCAGAAACCTGAGGGTTGCAGGTTCGCTTCCCACCTATTGCCATCCAATTTGCTGCCGTTGTGTCCTTGGGCGGGACACTTCACCCTTGCCCCCGGTGCCGCTCACACTGGTGAATGAATGACGAATGAATGATTGGTGGTGGTCGGAGGGGCTGAAGGCGCAAACTGGCAGCCACGCTTCCGTCAGTCTACCCCAGGTTAGCTGTGGCTACAGATGTAGCTTACCACCACTAGGTGTGAATGAATGATGGGTTCCCACTTCTCTGTG